>NC_029787.2:135138677-135139478 GCF_000816755.2 Arachis ipaensis | reverse complement strand
TCTGCTTGCAGAGGTTGAAGAGCGCCTCGGCGTGGGACCGCTGCTCGTTGGAGGAAGACATCAGGTGCGAGATTAGGGTCTCGAATGGGGATGGATCGGGCCCCAACACGGCGGCCAGTTCCGATTGCTGCAACTGAGTTGACTCGGGATCCATTTCTCTGTTTTTTTTTTTAACTTTTTTGGTGGCTGGCGGCGGCTGAGGAAGAAGAAGAGTGAGAGCAGAGAAATACGATGATATATTATGATTGATGATTGATGGAGGCTTTTTTAGGGTTTGGAGAGATGGCAGTTGATAATGAGAGTGACTCAGACTCAGATTCACACTCACACTCACTCACTCACTCACCCACCCGTGTTCTCTCTCTCTCTCTCTCTAATCTTCTTACTGTTACTCTTTCTTTCACTCTGCGTCGCGTTGTGTGTGTTTACGTTACCGAGTCTATTTTATATGGTGCCAGGGAGAGGGGCCGTGGCTTGGTATGGCCTCTGGCGGAGGCACGGTTTCCTAAATTAATTTAAGTATTTAACACATCAAAATATAAGTACAGACTAATTTTATAATTCTATTACTGTAATGGACAGTAAAAAAATGAAAAATACACCGTGTGTTTCTTTTAAATTTTAATACAGTGATTGACTGACTAATGACTAAAATTATTTGTATATTAAACAATTTTAGTTCTGTACAAATCGCTCTCGAAAATAATTTTTAAACATATACAACGAAATTGTGATATTATATCAACTTATATATTTATTTATTTATTTATTTATTATTAGTTTAGATAAACATTAACATTA
>NC_029787.2:135122810-135138283 GCF_000816755.2 Arachis ipaensis | reverse complement strand
CTAATTAGGGTAAGCCGCGAAGCAAGTTGTGTAATGGGAACATTAGCTGTTGTTGCCCATGCTTTTGAACTCTAATCATTAGTCTATGCCTTCTGTTCTTTTGTTTTTCATATGCTTTCTCCTAGTTAAATTCATTTTTCCTCATCTCTAATCTAAATCATTAATCATTAATCATATGCTTTGGGTGCATTATTTAAGGCTTTATTAACTTCTTTTCATAAAAGTTTGGTATTGACTATATTGTTTTTTTTCTCTCGTGTTAAAAAAAGGTGGTTTGAAAAATTTTAGGAGACTGACCCTGAATGAAAGGGCATCATCATATGCTCACTATATGAGGCGTATTAGGCTATTAGCTGACAACATTTTACAAGACGTATTATGTGATAGCCCCGAAATTGGTACAACTTTAAGAAATATTCATTGTTTTGTTAGTTCTGTGCTGCTGACCTGCTATTGTTAGTTGGTAGTGCGAGTGATTGGCATATTACTCTTACCCTGCACTCTGTATTTGTCTCAATAAATATAATAAAAGAAAAGTAACTAATACCAATAATCCATGAAAAGAAAAAATAACAAGTGGTAAAAGTAAAGAAAAAGTCTACTATGCATATGTTAAAAAAATTAGAGAAAAAGATAAATAGATCATGATCTTTTGTCACGCAGACATTTAAATTTTTAAAAATTAAAAAATATATTTTTGTTTTTTACTTCCTCAAAATTAGGATATTTAGATTTTTCCGTCCAACTCAACTTGTGAAACATAACAAAAATGTCTGACGTGAATGCTATTATGCTAATGTAGTCGTAATAGTGTCCTAGTGGATGTGGCAGAAAGGTTTAGGGACAAAAAAGTCCTCTAATCCTAAAACAACGTTGTTTCAGTCTTTCTCGTTGTCTCTCGCGTATCAGTCTCTTTTCTTCTTTTTTTCTTTCGCTTTCTTGTCTCTTCATATCTTTCCTTAGTCGCTCTTCATTCTAAGAGAAAAAGGGGGAAAAAAAAAGAATTTGAATCCTCTAAATTTTAAATTTGTACTTTAGAGGGTAAAGTGTGATCTTCTACCCTTAAATGATTTCTCTTTCATATTTATTATTGGTCCCACCTATAAAATAAATGGTGAGAGATCACACTTTACTCTCTCAAGTGAAATTCAAACTTTAGAGAATCTAAATCCAAAAAAAAAAGTCAGCTAAATATTCTTTTTAAGATCTACACAAATATGGTAAAAGATTGTATCTATTTTAATAATACCTTTTGTCTAAAGTTATCTTGCTTCTCAAGCTCTTTTCTCATCCCCGATTCATAGGCTTCAAGCTCCTTTGCAATTTTGGCATCATCAATCTAAATGAAATTTAAAAAAACAACCAAATTAACTTTAGATAAATATTATTAAAATAAGCTTCATGACTTAAGGACAATAGCATATATTAGTAAAATTTACAAAATAATTATACCTTTTGTTTCTTTTTAATTCGGATTGTCATATCATTCTGCAAAAACACTTTGGAGAAACGTTGTCTTTCTCATCTCTTGCATGCAATGCACATGGTCTAGAGCTCGCAGTTGACCATTTTTGTCTTCTTCTTTCTCCACTTCTTTTTGAACTCGAGGATACAACATCAGTGACCATAAAAAGCATCAGAGCCCCGTATTTTTCGTTCATCCATTCTCTAAATTTGTAGGATTAGGATTTAGACTGGAACGACGTCGTTTTAGGATTGGGGGACTTTTTTGTCCTTAAACCTTTCTGCCATATCCACGTGAGACACTGTTACGACCACGTCAGCATAATGGCATCTACATCAAACATCTCCGTTACGTTTCATAAGCTTAGTTGGATGGAGGGATCTAAATATCCTGGTTTTGAGGAGGTCACTGACGTAAATATATTTTTCAATTCTTAGGGATCTAAGTGTCTACATGACAAAAAGTTAGGGACATATTTGTCTTTTTTCTCAAAAATCTATATGTATAGAATTAATGTGTCCAATTTGTATCATGACATTTGGTAATAAGTGATGTCTGGTGTCTTAAAATTCACAGACTTTTCAGAAAGAGTTATGCTACACATCCTAGTCTTTTTGGCAACTAAGTTTAACCAAGTTGGTCCAAATCCAACAAAAATCAATTTCATTAGTGAGAGCGTGAACATACGCTCCAATTAACATGAACTTTCCCATGTTACTTCTCCTCCTCCTCCTTCTTCTTCTCCTCCTTCTTTTTCGCGTTTCTCCTCCTTCTTGTTCGCGTATTTTTTCCTCGTCGTCATTTATTTATTGCTGTTGTTGTTGCTGCATTTTTTTCTTTTTCGCCTCCCCTTTCTAGTGATTTTGTAGTATTATGTGTTTCCTCTTTTTCTTTGTTTGCATTTTTTCTTATTTTTATTCTTGTTAAGAGAGTAAAACCAAAAGAATCATGAGAAGGTAAAATAAGAAGGAAAAAATGAACAAGAAAAAAAAGAAGAAGATGATGATGATAATGAAGAAGAAGGAGGATGAGGAGGAGTTTGTTTGTGTGTCATCATTATTAAGTAATTTCGATGCATTCTGAATTTAAATAAGGTGCACTTGGTATATACTTGTTTTGAACTGAGTTCGCTTATGTGTCATCATCATTAAGTAATTTCGGTGCATTCTGAATTTAAATAAAGGGCACTTGGTCTATATTTGTTTTGAATTGAGTTTGTTTGTGTACCGTTATCATTAAGTAATTTCGGTACATTCTGAATTTAAATAAAGTGCACTTAGTCTGTGCTTATTTTGAACTAAATTTGTTTATGTGTCGTCATCATTAAGTAATTTTGGTGCATTTTAGATTTAAATAAAGTGTACTTGGTCTCTTATTTTGGACTGAGTTTACTTGTGTATCGCCATCATTAAGTAATTTCGATGCATTATGAATTTGAAATGTTATACGTAAAAAAAGAAGACGACGATGATGACAATAATGATGATGATGATGATGATGATGATGATGATGATGATGATGATGATGATGATGATGATGACGACGACGATGGAAGAGGAGGAAGGAGGAGATCGAATTATATGAGAAAATAAAGAGGAGAAGGAGAAGGAGGACGAGATGGAGGTGGTGGTGTGGTGGTGGTAAAGAAGAAGCGTGTGATGTGGAAAACGGTTATAAAGCACATAATGTGAGAAATGGTTATAACAACTTAGTTGGACTTGGTTAAATATTTTATGTGGTTGTAGAGTTTTATTTCTTGAGAAATTTTCATTTTATTTTGCAATAGCTTGTTCCCTTGTCTGGTAATCTACTCCCTAGAAGAGAGAGTAATATAATAAAAGTAATAAATTAAGGGGTAGCAATAGGACGAGTAACGGAGATTTTTGCTTACCTGACTCTGTTTCACTTTACAACAATCTACATAGAACTCTCCCATTCTTATTTGAGAATAGTAAAAATTTAAATTCTAACCGCGCTTCCTAAATCCGAACCCGCCAAAAACTCGTCCAACACCTGATCGAGTAATTACCCGTCCTTATTGGATAAAGGTAGAATGAATACCCACACATCTAAATAGTATTGTCATTTTTAGTGACGACGACGACGAGATGACAACAACAACAACAACCAAAATTGACTCTATACATTGAAAATTGATGAGAAGAGCGATGTGTATAATTTTGACGTGGTTATTTGAAGCTTATAAAAGGAGGTAACTAGTCGAAGAATTTAAAAATGGTGTGAATATCATACAGTGGGTGAGAAAAGAGATAGACTCTAATAAGAAAGGAGCTCTCAAAGTTCTTGATTCAAAGCTTCCCTCCATTCCCTTTCATGAAGTGATGCATGTTTTCTATGTAGCAATGTTGTGTGTTGAAGAATAATTGAATAAGTAATAGAGCGTCTAAAGAAAGGAAATATATATCCTCTATCTTTTAAGTAGGGTTTATCATTTAAAGATTAATTTGATCAAATTTTATAAAATTATTATCCTCGCAATTAATTAGGAGTTACAAGTGTGCGCTGATATGTAACTTAACGATTAGGTCAGACTCAGTTAACATCATAGATAAAGAAAGTGATGAAAAGAACTAATATAAATAATTTTAATTATTTTAAGACGGGATTTAATTAAAAAAGAAATTTCAGAAATCAAATTGAAAATCGCGTGATCTTTTAAACTATGTTTGTTTATAGGTACGGAACACAGACACATAGATACAAAATCGTGTTTGACAGATGAGATATGAATAGAGACATTGTCTAGAGATACCAAATCAGTGTATTTTGTATCTATCTTGACAAGAAAGACACAAAAATACTAACAAAAGATATAATTTGTTTTTTATTTTTTTATTCTTGTTAATTTTTTATGATTATATTTTTTAGGGTAAATACCCTTTCTAGCCCCTAACCGTTTGCCCATGGGACATGTCGCACCCTAATCATCACTAAACCTCAACCAGGTCCCCACCTCTCGATATAAGTGAACCGATCGACCTCTGTGACCGGTTACGAATCGATAGCTGTATGACGTGTCAGCTGGAGGCTGAGTTGTCAAATGCAAGTGCCAGGTGTCACTGGAAATTGTTGCAGGGACTAAATACTCCTTCCCTGCAACTGAAACGTCGTCGTCGCGTGGGGTTCATAATCCCCCCTTTCCTTTATAAGAACCAGATTTTAAAATAAAATAATAATTTAATTGCGCGTAATAAGTTCGAAAATATAGAAATGTTATTTCGAAAATATAAAAGTGAAATTCGGATTTAGTAAATTTTTACGAATGGGAAAAAGTATTTTTTTGCTGAAATATGCGTAAAAACGCGTACCGATAAATTAGCCAGCAGTACCAGCTTAAGTTTGTCTGATACTGCGTGAGAGCAATAAAAACTATAGAAAAACTTAGAAAAAAATTTAAAGTTAAAAATCGGGCGCTAATTTTAAAAGTTTGTCTCAAAGTTGGGTCATACGGGACAAAAATGCTAACGAGTTGGATCGGGCCCAGGTTGGGCCCAAATCTAACATATATAAACTCAATTAATGAGTCAACAACCTCATTTTCAGCCCTAGAGAGAGGGAGCCACGGTGAGTGAAGAGAAGGGCGAAGAAAATAGGTGTCACTATTCATCGTCACCTTCCGAAAGTCATAACTTGAGCTATAATGCTCCAATTAATGATCCGTTTGTAGCCACGCAAAGCTATCGATGAGCTCTTCAATTCTAGCTAAACAAAGTTCAATATACACACTCTAGTTTCTAGCCCTAACAATTTTGCAATTTTGGGTTTGGTTTTTGAGTAAGTTTTGTGATTTTGATTGTTTAGGTAAACTCTAATAGCGGGTAATTGTCGAGCTTTTCTCCAATCACCCTTGAATAAGGTAAGAAACCTCTATACCCTTGTAGTTTGGTGTATTGTGAGCTTTAGTTATTAATATATGGTAAAATTGTATTTATGAAGCTTGACTTTGGTGATTTTGGAGTTGGTTGTGGCATTTGGTTTGACTTTGGTGGATTGGAGCTTGGTGGAAGCTTGTTGGAATCAAGTTTTAGTATTTGAGCATATTGAAAATCAGTCAAGGTATGGTTTCGGTTTTCTTTATGTAATATGTAATATTTCGTGAAACTTAGGCTAGTTGACCATAAGATAGGATTGAATGATGGTGTATGATTAAGTGTATGTGAAATTATATTTGATGATGAAGAGTATAATATGAAGTGTTGAAATGTGTGACATATGAATTATGATAATAATATAATGAGTATTGGTGTTATTTATGATTGTGATGATTTTAATGAATTATGACGGTGATTGTTGATGTTTGGTATGGATATGATAATTGTTGTTGAGGATTGATGATGCTTATTGAGATTTAGTAATTATGAGAAATATGAAAATGAGTTGATAAAACGTTAAAATTGAGATTTATGAGAATGAGTGGTTGAATGAATGATAAATGAGTGAATTGTGATTGTGGTATGAATTGAGATGTAGTTATGGTGGAACTCCAATATGATGATGATAACTGAATTGAGGAATAAGGATGTTGGTGGTTTTGATTAGTAGTAATGAGGTTTTATGATAATGATGTTGATAGGAATCTAAGTAAATTTGTGAAATTGAATGGTTTTGATAGTGAATGGATGAGAGATGGTTGAAAAATTTTTGGTATGAGACTTTGGGTTGTTCTGAGTGTGGTTTAAATTGGTTTGGTTTTGAAGTTTTGGAAACTAGTGAACTTATTTGATTTTTGTGAAACCCTATTTTTGACAAACTTTGGCGAGACATAACTTGGCCTCCGGACTTTCATTTTGAATGAAACTTAATTTAAATGAAAATTAGGTCCGAGGGCTTTTATACGTTCAAAGAACGGAAGAAAAATATTTTAAAACGAAGAAGTTATGTGCGTTTGAAGTTCGGTATAAAAATCTGAAATTCTGCAACTTTTACAATTTTCCAAGTCTGCTATGGCTTGCATACGCGAACCTGTGCACGCGACGTGAGCATTTTCCATTGCCAAGTGATCTCGCGTACGCGGGCACTAGGTGCATATGCGGGAATGAAATTTCGAGGCATGCGTACACGAGTTTTAAACACGCGACGCGGGGATTCCCTTCGGGTTGGGAGTCTCGCATACGCGACCACCCTGTTTCAACCTTGTGCGTACGCGGGATAAATGTTCGCGTACGTGAGATCCCTGTTTTGCTGAAAGCTTGTTTTTCCTCATTTTAAAGGTTCTTCTAGCTTTCCAAACTTCTTTATCTTATGTTTAAGACTTATAAATAGTGATTAGGCCTTGAAGCTATTGAAGATGAGTTAAATGACTTAGGATTAGATATGTTCTGTTATGAGTTTAGAAGACGGTAACTTAGGATTTGGAAGGTTGTGAATGAAGTTGATGAATTTTGAGTTGTGAAGTATTAAATTGAGGAGAAATTGAGAAATGTGAATGTTGATGATCATTTTCAGGGTGGAACCTCTGGCCAGACTCATAACAATTAGAGTTAGAATTGTAAACTGACATTTGCTGTACTTTTTGTTTTTTTGGGTTTAGTGTTGTGCTTGGCTGTTACTATTGTTAAATATGATTGGTATGTAATAGGTGTTCATGTATCATTTTGCCATATTATTTTTTGGAACTAGAATAGGCTAAGTCCAAGAAGCATAAGAAAAATATGCCAAAGAGGCCACATACTCCACAAGATGGATAAGAAAAAACTCCAATTACTCAGTCTGCTCCTCCAGTGGTAATGCTATTTATTTTGAATTCTAAGTTATTGTTCAACTCATTTTTGTGTGAACTAATCACATATTGTCGATGTCGCTACATAGCAATCTCAAACTGAACTTGCACCACCAGCCTAGCTAAGACCAAGATTCAGGCCCAAGTAGAAGACTTTTTGGCCACCAGGTGCTCTGAATCCACAGCCTCCCCTAAACTATGGTCCTAATCAGTCTACACCACCAGTCCAGCTTTTTTCGGGCCAACCTATAGCTATACTAAAAAACAATGAGGCCATCTCCAAAGAAACAGTGGCAGCAGCAAGTGGAGAAACTTTCTCAAAATTATTGAAATTCATTCCAACACAAAATTTCAGGCCACTAAAGCAGACTTAATTGACTATGATGGTTATACCACAAGACATCGCATTTAGTTATCTGTTTTTGATGCTATTTCTGTTTTTTGGTTGCTAATCCAGAATTTGGGAAACTAGTACCAAGTAAGGACATGTGTTTTTGGAAACATTGTCTCATAGTTTGTGGGTTTTATTTTGAAGACTTTGTCTAACATAGTTTGTGAGTTACCTTGTGATTATGAAATGACAATATATCATCTTTGGTTAAATGTGCATTGTTACTATGTTTTCAGTTTCCTTCAACCTTGATTCTGTCAATCAATTATACAGATATCATGGAATGTACAAAATATACATAACTGTATACACAATGTCTATTAATTTTTTACCATAGTTTATTATAATTTCATAGTCTAAAATTTTTACTGCATCCCCAAATTGTACCCATTACAAAATATTACTAACAAAAACATACTAACATTATACAGATGTAACTAGGCTACATCCCTTTCCTATTATAATGCCCAACAAAATCAACCCAAACAATTTCCAATTACTAAGAGCACCACTATTCTTCTCATCGTTTTTGACATCATCCATCTTCTTTTCTATTTTTGCAATTCTTTCTTCCATCTTCTTCGTCGAGTCTGCAACTCCATCTTGTGGCACTTTCTCAATACAAAAAGAGACAATATACTCATCTAGTCAGGAAAAGTATTTGCAATATCGTGTGTTGTTCTATATCAAAGATGGCTACTGTTAAACTCCAAACAATTACAAAATAACTCAGCAAACCAAACAAAACTCTAAACACAACATTTGCCTTAAAATAAGAACAACCAAAGAAAAGCCTCCCTCAATTTTTTGAAGTGCTAGATTCAAACAAAATGGCGTAGGATCCGCAATTGCACACCGGAGGAACAAATTTCTTTTTCATCATTCTCGATGCTCCTTCCAGACTGCTTCCATCGGCACTCATTCGACTGCTGCAACTCTCCTCACACCCACCGCATTTTTTCTGACGACTGAATGAAGAACCAGAATTCGCAGTACCTATACCCACTGTTGCGAGTCCTCTCACATAGAATGAAGTTGAAAACCCTAAACCTTTTGAATGGTATGAGAAAGGGAGAATTATGAACCCCATGTGACGACGACGTTTCAGTTGTAGGGAGGGGGTATTTAGTCCCTGTAACAATTTCCAGTGACACCTGGCACTTGTATTTGACAATTCAGCCTCCAACTGATACGTCACACAGGCTACCGGTTCGCAACCGGTCACAGAAGTCGATCGGTTTATTTATATCGATGAGTGGGACCTGGTTGAAGTTTAGTGATCATCAAGGTGCGACATGTCTCACGAACAAATAATTAGAAGTTGAAAATGGTACTTACCCTATTTTTTATGATTATATTTTTCTTTCTAAATTTTTTTAAATAAAAAATATCGATAAATTAAATTTTTACAATTTATTTTAATTTATCATCAAATAAAATATAAAAATACTAATTTTTATTCTTAATGTCTTATTTTATCTTTTTTTTAGAACCAATATCAAAGAACCAGTTTGACTAGTTTTAACTTTAGACTTTGTTTTTTTTTAAAACCGTAAATGGCGTTGTTTTTAATTTTAAAAAAAATATTAATTTCGAAACCTAACAACCCCAGATTCAGTTCGTCCTACTTCCTCCTCACTCCCGCTAGCAGCAGTAGCTCCAGCCTAACAACGTTCTATGAAAGGTTAATAGGTATGATATTCTTTATCTAACCAAGGTTTTTTGGGTTGTAGTTCCACGATGACTTGAACTTGCCATGTGGGGTGCTTCGTCTCAATGACAAAGGGGGCCATGGAAGCCACAAAGGGTATAGCTACTATATGATAGTTATGAAGAAAGTTTGTTGTCTGCATATACGGAAGTTTTTATTTATCTATCTTTCTGAAAAATATAGTTTACAGTGATATCATCGGGAACTTGTTTCCTTATACATGCACCTACTCCTCTAGATATCAGTATGTTTGTTAAATACAGATAACATACTGAAAAAGAAATAGTAAACTACCATGTCTAACAATGAATATTTTGAGCGATGACAAATCTAACCACGAAAAAATAAAATTAAAGTTATACCATAAAAGATAATTTCGGTTGACAAAATTTTCCAAATATTATAAAATTATAAAAAATTCCTAAACTACCATTTTTTAACCCTAATTTTATTCCTAAATCTTTCCCATTCTTGACCTTAGTCAATCCCAGTTCTTTATCCCTCCCTCAACCCCTCCTCTTTCGATACTGTTTTTTCTCTATTGTAGCATCAAGCAAATTCTTAAGGTCTATGGGTTTCCTTCTAGTCTCCTGTGAAGGAAACAATCAAACAAGTCATCACATGAAAAGAAAAAAGAACCAGATTTATTAAGAGATAGAGGAGAAACAAAGGTGTGCGTTGTTGTTGCAGTAGTAGTGGGGAAGAGTTGCATGGTACCAACACACAGTGAGAGTAGACATAGAAAATATGTATTAATATGAGGGGGAAATCAGCACTCTTTTTTCTCTCTTTCTTTCAAACCAAGAGAAGATAGAACTAAAAGTTTTTTATAAAATTTTGCAAGGACTAGAAACTTTCAATTTGGGACTGCGATATAGAGGCTAGTTGAGTGATGGTAGAAGATAAAGAGCTTCGAAAATTCTTTATCAGTTCCTCTGCCACGCCACGCACAATCTCTCACACACAAAATTGAATGAACAATGGGACAGTGGGTCTCGTGGGATTTGAGGAAGGTTGTGACGGTGGTGGGGGAAGGAGGGAGGGAGGAATAAAGAACTGGAATTGACTAGGGTTAAGAATGGGATAGATTTGTGAATAAAATTAGGATTAAAAAAAGGGTAGTTTGGAAATTTTGTATAATTCTTTAGTATTTGGATAATTTTGTCAACCGGAACACATCTTTTATGGATACAACTTTAATTTTCTTTTTTTGCAGTTAATTTGTCAACGTTCAAAAAATTTATGGTTAGAAATGCTAGTTTACTCGAAAAAGAAATTTGCATTTGCTCTATATAGTGGATGACTATCTTTCAAGAAATGAATCAGTATATTGTATGCATTAGACTCAAAGGGTCATCATTGTTCATCACATTTGTATTTGTCAACAGGCAATATGTTATCTATCATATTTTTTTACTGCTTCACTGATTTAGGTGAAGAGGAAAAGTATTTTTTTCCCCCTAATTATCTGAAGCAACGAAACTGATGTTTACAATCAATAACATTTTTTAGGCTTAGGGGATGGGTTGTTCTGGGAACGTGAATTCATGAAATATAATTTGCATCTTTTGAGCTCTGAATTTTTTATATTCAGCTTCTTCTCTCAAGTTCTACTATTTATCTTGTACTCGCTTCTCACTTTTCACTGAATTAGGCTGAAGAGTGTTATCTATCACTTTAGAGGAAATAGAGAATTTCCTCGGCTAAGAATCGGTTAGTTTTGTTGCAAAGTTGTTTCTTCTTTATTCCTAAATTTTATTATTATCACCATCATAATTATATTGAATTTGTCTCCTGTTAGGGATTGGAAGGCCTCCTGGGCAAATGGATCCTAAAGCATTCTTGCTTCAAAAATTCAATGTAACAGCTAGACAACGAGTAAGTTATCATTCATTGTTAAATGCAGTTTGGGTTCCAATACTGTAACAGCTAGACGGAGTATTGCTCCTCAAGTTCTCAATCCAGTGCAATTGATGTCCAAGTACTATATTCTTAGGTGCTCTTGGAGCATGATGTGTATTTTGCTCCCAACCAATTAGAAAAATGCCATTTTAAATTGGTGTTTAAATGAATAGCTAGCCATATCATATAAAGTCATTTTTGTTGATTGTTTTCATATCCACTTAGAGCATGGTTCATAATGAGCACCCAAGAATATCTATGGTGGTCCAAATAAATATAACTAGAAAAATGGTGAGTTGGCATTTTGATGATGCAGTGCCAAAGTTGGGGTCCGCTACAACTCAGATATAGTGCATCACATAAACATGCCAACGAATCGTCTTTATTCTTGGTGTTGCTCTTCAATGATTGGATATAATTGTACTGATTTGAAAATTCAAAAGCAAAATACTTAGTGTGAGCCAATGATTATTAGCAATAGAGCATGCAGTATCTAACTATCTATAGGTCATTACCATAGGGCACAGCATGTCACTGTAGTGTATCAGCCTTTCAGCTTTTAATGTTTGATGAGCTTGTATCAAGCCAATTTTTTTCACCATTACAGTAAATTTATTATTTCTTGTACCCCCCACCCACAAAATTGGACAGATTGATGAGGCATTGCAAGAGGGGGTTGATGCCTTAAAGCTCCTTTTATCTCAAGGTTATGATGAGAGTGCAAAAAGGTTCAACAAAGAGCAAAAGTACAAACACTTAAGAGTGCAAACATTACCAGTTTGATGGAGTTCCCACCATGATGTCAGTCTTCGTTTAAAGTTAATGATAAAATGTTTGAGTATAGTTAGTCACACACATTGTTAAATCCAAAAAATAGTTACTAGTGATTTAATTTTACTTTCTGCGTCTGCTCTGTTTTGCATCATGTTATACTCTGCAAATTAGTGAAGCAGTAGAGAATGAGATTATCCAAGTAAAAAAAAATGAGCATTTTTGTTTTCTTTTGCACATATTTCATAATTATAATGTCTACTCATTAGTAGTAGCTTGTTTTTCTGGGTCCTTTATTAAGAAAATGAGATCATAGTTTATTTCATTACACTGATTGTTAGTTTATAATTTACAAACTTTTCTAGCACTCGCGATAATAGGAACTGCGAATAGTAATGTGACAAACGGTGCAACTATAACCAAACTAATAAATTCTTAAACTACAATGTGTTTCAGGCTAAATTAATAATTCAGAACCTGAGCATTTCATTTTATCATTAAAGAAATGGAACATTTTAAAGCCGTTAAGTAATTTTAATTCATCAACTTCAACATCATATTTTTTTTTGGGGTCATGTCTGACGTGAACACCACCTTAATTGATTTTTTTCGAGTGATGGTATCTCTCAACTTGACAAATTAATGACTAATTCGTCACGGATCTAAACTTTATTTAAGTGTCTGCCAACTGCCATCGAATCAGTTAAGTGTCTGCCAACTGCCATCGAATCAGTGAGCTGATTACTCGACCAAATCCAATTTAGTGTCTATGATATCAAACTAAACAACTTTTTTTGTCGTACGGACTAAACACATCCATAATTATATATGAGGCCTAATATAATTGGGCCTTCTGTCGATAGCTATAGTATAGCCCAACTTATTCGAGCTGGGCCTAATGCGTGTTGTGCTAAGACAAAAACAAAATTTTGATGCAAATAAAATGAGTGTATATATATTGTTTGCCCAAAATTGCTACGTGCATAAAAAATCAATAATTGAGTACCTATCTATCATTTTCATCTGGAACAAATAAATGGCAACCGGCCATAAAATAGTCTCTATAAATTTTTAAAGGTTTTTAAAAATGTTAAAATAAAATTGGCAAAGTTGATTATTTCCTATCCAACTATTCCATACATTTTTTTTTTTCATTATAAGGTCTGATTCAAGTAGTTGCAGGAGTCACAAAACTGTTTGTTGCGACCCTGGAATAATGGATCCAATTGATTTTCAATTTCCATTATACATTTCTCGTTTAATGTGCAAGAACAAAGCGATATGGTCCAGAGTCCAGAGAATAGGTTATAGATAAAATGGCTGGCAAAAAAGAGTTTATAGCAGACAGCTTGTGTTTCTGAAATCTGAGTATCACGCTGGAAATTTCAGAAGTTGCCTAAGCCAAGTTCAACACAAAATCTTATTTGGTAAAATTTGCATGTGCTACTTCCATCTCTCAAGGGCCAAGGCAATCACACTGTTTCAACTAAAATAAATAAATAAATAAATATCTATTTCAGTATTTGACAGATCTGATTTTCCGTGGTACCATGCATCACTCGCTTTGTACCTTTCTCCGCATGTTTTGTATGTTCAAACTTCTTCTGTTCTTTCCATGTTTTGGATTTTTCACCACTATCCAGCATCCACTAATTCCTTCCTTAAGAGCATCTTCAATCCTTGATTTAATTTAATTTAATTTAATTTTAGATTCTTCAAAATATTATATAAATGTTATATTTTATAAAAATTAATTTGATATTTAATATGAAATTTGTTATTTTAATATAGGAATGCACGTAGAGTTGAATGAAACTGGATTAGTCTTGATTCGAATCTGACCATAAATAATGACTAAACATATTTTTGAGACCCTTACTCAACCCGAAACCCGATGAAATCACGCTTCTTTTAAGTCACACTAAAATCGGATCTCGATCAGATAAAATCTGAGTCTTGATAAATTTTATGTCAAAAAATTACGATGCACCCATATTTGTTAGAGAGAAGTTGATAACCATATTTAAACTTAAATTTATCCATAAATTCTAATTTCATACTTCTTTGATCTATTTCTTGATTCAACAAATGTAATTAAAAATAAAACAATAATATTCTTATAATTAATATAACATAATATTTGAATTAATTTAAAACATATATAATTTTTTTAGTTCCCCTAGGGTGCACATGGGTCAGGTGAAGACGAGTTCGCTTTGACTCAGACTTGATCCTAAATAATGACCGGGTCTATTTTTGAGACTTTTACTCAATCCTAGGCTCGGTAAAATCACACCAAGTTAGTCCCAAAATATTTAAATCTAGACCGAATCTTCGAAGCGGGTCGGGTCATATACGCCCCCTACTCTAATGGTTGGTCTAATTTCAATTTATTAACATTATAATGTTCATTTAATAAATTTAATAGATATACAAGTGACTGCATTGTATTAATCATTTTTTAAAATAATACAATATCTACTTCTTGCTGATAACAATATCATTTTAAATATTATATTTAATATAAATTTTTATTTTAAATCAATTCAATTACGGTAAAAATCAAGAATAATACCAAAAAAACATTTCATTAAAATTGCCCTAATGATCAAATACCAGACATACACCCTAAATAAATGAATCACTACCCACCACAATATCTTCTTTTTCTTAGAAGAAATGTAAATTTTTTATGAGATTCTTATTCTTCATGCATGATTTATTGAGTGTTTCGAAAGTGATAATGCTAATATAGTTTTGGGTTCATAGTAAATGTTATTAAATATACATATAACAGATATGGCATTACTATTACTCAAAACATTAAAAGAATAATTTTTTTATTTATAATTATTAGTGTCTTAAGGATATATTGTTTAACTAAAACCTAGTTACATTAAACAACAAGTTATTGATTCAGCTCCATGCAGCAATCATGAAATTTAATTAATGCTCGATGTTATCCGATAAGAGTGTTAGGCATGGCACAATTGGTAGGTATGGTTTGGTTTGATTTGTTCATGAATTATAGTATATGCCAGCTCCTTCATTTGGTGTAGTTTTAATATAAGTTGACCTTTTCTTATGACTACTACTTCTCAACTTCATTTAGGGGGTTTAATTTTAGGCAAAATAACTCACTTCCTAGCTAGGTATTTAGCTACTAATGATGTGATTTTAGATTTAATTATTATTTATAAATATCAAACAATCATTTGTTTTTATTGGGATGTAAGATTAAAACTAATTTTGTATTTTAGTCAATTTTAATTTTAGTTATTTAGTAGTACCTTGGTGGCACATGTGCTAGCTTCGTTACGATTTATCACTAATGCTAAACAAATTCATATGAAGGATCACGTGTTGCCCCCTGCAATCTTTGCAGGAAATTAATTATGTGTATCTGGACAGAATTTATCATAAAAATTGATTCTTTCAATTTTTTTTTAAAATTTTTTTATAAGTTATAACTTTTTATTATTAAATATTTTTT
>NC_029787.2:135122317-135122735 GCF_000816755.2 Arachis ipaensis | reverse complement strand
AAAAATAAAAAAATTAAAATAATTCATTGCCAGTTTATCGCATCTGACTTTTTTTTGTTAAATTCAAATTTATTTACAATAATAATAATAATGTGGTTTATACTCGTGAAGAGGTGATGTATAACTGTATAACTAGATTAACATATAATAGCTTCACTACGGACTATTATTTCTTCTCATATTAGATTAATTTGGTGATGTGAAAAACAAGTAGGTTATGCAATTCCAAAAAAATGCTATTTGTATATTAAAATTAATTATTAAAATTAATTATTAATATATTTGTATATAAATATATATATAGTTTAATTTATTTTTAATATATTTATATTTTAATAATTAATTTTAATATACACATAATATAATTAAACTCAAAATTTTAGTAATTAATTTTAATGTATAAATATAAAATAGCCAA
>NC_029787.2:135121843-135122276 GCF_000816755.2 Arachis ipaensis | reverse complement strand
GTTTTTTCCCCTGCGAGAGAGAGGGGGTTGTTTCGTTTTTCATTATTATTTAATTACAAATATATGATGAGAATTATTGAAGAACATATAATTGGTTTAATAATTATTTTGTTCAACCACTGACAAAGTGACATATTTCAGCATTTTTTAGCTGTAATAGATGTATGTTCTCGAAATCACAAAAATTCAGCTCTCTTATTAATTTACATTGCATCTATATATTGTCATATAATTATCAAGCATGCATATATATATATATATAGCGTGCTGTATCCATAATAATTGAATGCATCTCCTAATCTCTTGATTATCATCATAAGCTCACTTGACTACTAATAAAGTCAGACGAGCTAATCTTTAAGTATATAATTAACACAATCATTTGCTTGACCAATTAATTTTATTCTTTTGCTAATTAAGTATTTTGGTATAC
>NC_029787.2:135120873-135121721 GCF_000816755.2 Arachis ipaensis | reverse complement strand
TAATATATATAGATCATTTAACCTAATAAATATATCAATATACCTAATTTTAAAAGTTAAATTTGTAAACTTGATATCAAAGGAAGATAACTCATTTTTTTTTTAATTTCATGTTCATATTCTTCTTTTTCATTAGACAGACAGAAAAATTCCATGTACTTGAAATTTGCAATTTACAATTTCAAAATAGGAGCAAGTGGCATCGCCCGTTGACTTTTCCTTGTCCGGTAATCAATCAATCTCAAACAACTTAATATTCTCTTTCACATACAAAGACTACTACAGTAATATGCAGAATAAAGTGTTAAGTAACCAATAAATTTTGTAATTTGTAATTATTAATTAGTTATTATAAATATTTTTAATAATATAAAATTATATTTAATAATATAAAATTATTATTTTTTTTACTTATTAAGTGTTGGTTAAATTTTAATAAAAATACTGCCTAATAATATCAGTACCCATTTGGTCGTTGACTTTACTAGTACATTGGAAAAGTAACATTTGTCTCATCCACTCTCATCCATGTTAGTAGTTGGGAGTTACAGGTTTTTGTTTTTTATTTTCTGAGTTGCGATATTATGGTTCACAACTCACAAGCACTTTATATATAACACGGTGAAAGAAATATTCTGATCTGTACACTTTATTTTACTTTTACATAATATTCAAGGTTAATTTATTTATAAAAACGTAGATACAAATATTCGCTTTTTATTTTTAATATGGAGGAGAATGTGAGGTGATACAACATTATGGAGAATATGGATATTTTTTCTGTATGTGATGTCAGAGGACTAAAATCGAATTGAGGAATTTAGGACAAGGAACTCAGACGATTAGAA
>NC_029787.2:135119614-135120811 GCF_000816755.2 Arachis ipaensis | reverse complement strand
ACTATTTTGATTTTAAGAAAAATAAATAAATAAATAAATAATCGGACAGTCTAATTTATAGTCAACGAATTTTTTAACAAAAAATTCAGACGGTCCGATTTTTTTCTGCTATTGTTCAAAAAAATATATCCCACACCTATGTCTATATACACCATAACTAAACACAACTCACGCACTCCTGCGATATAAAGAAAATGAGCCACAAATATAATGTTTATTGGCAAAAGAGAGAATGAATGCACACAAAGTATTTATTTAATTTATATGTACGTAAGATTACAACATGAGTGTGAGTGTGAGTGACGATCCAGATCTGCGTGCTTGTTATACAAAGACAGATCAGAAAAAAAGTCAAACATATCTTAATATAAATCTCATTCTCAACTGGTAACTTCGTGGAAACTTCCATGTTTGATTTGGGTTTTTCTTGTAAAAGACTAAGTCACCGACTTGCTCTGCAAGTATAATGGACCGACCCCAACACATATACTTGCTTTACTATCATTTAGGCCACTCACACAGTATTAAAGGGTTAATTTTTTCCATGGCAATTCAGAGACAAACGATTAATTTACTGTGAATTTTATTTAAGAATCTATTAATAGAATTAATTAATAAAGTGAGATTAATTTTTAAATTTTTTTAAAATTAAACTAATCAAATTCTAAATATTAGAACTATGTTATTTAAATAATAGATATGATATTTAATTCTATAACTTAGATACATATACATTAGAATAATTTTCGTAATGAGAACTAATGAAAATAGTTTGATTAGATTGAATATGTAGAATCCATGCAAATTCAGATCATTCTCTTATTAAATAAGTTCCATCATTTAGTTATTCATATAATACGGTAAGACAAGAATAATCATATTTAGTTTAATGATAAATTCAACTTTTCTATCAAAGATAACTTCATCAACATTCTATTAGGTTAGTTATAGTATATAAGAAGACTCAACCGTCTTTTAGCAAAATGAAATTTACTTACTCTATTGTGCTGAACTCTTATATTCATATTATTAACACTTGAATAATTAACGAAATAACTCTGAGATGAAATATGATATTTTGGAGGTATTGTAAATGATTATAGTAAAAAATAATTCTTTTGTAAGGACAAAAGAAAATAAATTGAGTAAAAATATTCATTATATAATTTAAAGGATAAAAATAAAGTTGGCTTCATA
>NC_029787.2:135113036-135119550 GCF_000816755.2 Arachis ipaensis | reverse complement strand
ATATTTATTAAATACTGATTTTTATATAATTATAAAAAAGATATTTTTTAAAATAATTTATGAGAGAACCATATATATTGACACCAAATATGCCACGTCAATTTTTTGATGTCAAAAATGTAATTCGTCTTAAAATAATATAATAATTAACAATCTAGGAGAGTTGTACTTTGAATAAGACCAGGCTAAGTTATTTGTGAAATGATATTTCCTTGGAATTGTTAATTATTAATGAAAATAGTAATGTTTATTAGGATAAATACGTGGGAAATTTCAAGCCTCGTGGAAGCTCAATTCCTAAATACATCAATAAACGTACGAATAGTATTTAATTACGTTGAATTAGAATTACGGTATACTAGTTTTCAATTTATTTGACGAGTTCAAGATAGGTACAAAGCCAAGACAAGTTTAAAGGTGGCAAGACTTAAAAAAGCACATGGTCAAAAAATAGGAGAATACAGATATATTTTGTAATTTTATAAGTATGTATGGTATGAGTGGTATAAGGTGTTAACTTGTGCACTTTTTGAACGTCAAAGTTGACAAATTGACCCAACAAATTAAAAAGATAACGAAGGTTCTTGCGTGACAAGCTGTTTGCACGATAGGAGCAATTCAAGTTTTGCTTGACAAGTCACCAATGAAAATAGAACCAAAAACAGATCCGCTATGTCTTTTACTTTATTAACTTACTATCTTAATTCTAGTAGATATCGTATCTCTAGTTTAGATTATTATAAAAAAGAAAAGAAAAGAAATAGTGACTTTTAGGGTGTGACCATAACATATATAAATTAAATTTAAGTTAGGCTTTTGTTTAAAGGGTTATTATTCGAAACTAGATGTACGTGTTTATTTATAAAATTAAATTATATTTGTAAGAGTGGCAATAATGTTGAACACGAGGTGAGGCTATACGCTGCTAAACTGAACCGACTGATATATTTGGGTGTATGGAATATGGAATATGGAATATGGAATATGGTATGTGGATAGGGGGATTTATGGACTTTTTCGAACCCTAAACTGTCATTCTGAGCTGTTTCCTTTTGTCTTTTTATTTATTATTATTATTATTATTATTTGGGAGGTGGGAGGAATATAAAATAAAATATATTATTAAATTATTAATCTAAAAAAATTAAATTAATAATTAAATAATGATTAAAAATAATAAATTTTGAAAATTAGTTAAAATCAAAATTAATACTAGAGGTGACCTATTAGATTTAAGGTGCTTTGCTAAGATTTTTTTGTGCTTCGTAGAGCTATTGTCTCTTTTTTGTTTGTTTCTTCTCTTTTACTTCTCTTTTGCTTTATTGTCTGCAATAATCTGTCACTGGCATGGAGACAGGAGGTGGGATAGCAAGGGAGGAGGCTACGAGTAGTGATGAGGAACGAGATACTGTGGTTGTTGTGCGAGAACAGCTTGATTGGGAGAATTTTCACAGAGAAAAGGTTTTTTGTAGGCACCATGGAGAACGCTCTCAAGAAAATTTGGGAGAAATCAGAGGGATTCAAAATGGTAGACAAAGGAGGAAATCAATTTCAATTCTTTTTCAAATCGGAATCGGAATTGAAATTGGTGCGCATAGCAAAAGGATCCCCCTGATTAATTAAATACTACATCCTTCATGTGAGAAGATGGAAGGAGAGTGATCAGAGAGATGCGGTGCTAATCCAATCCATACCAAATTGGGTCCAACTTTGGAGTTTTTTGGAGAGTTTCAAGACTATTGAAGTTGGTAGGAAACTGACATGCAATGTTGAAAAAATTGTAGAGATTGGATTTTATGAGGTTAGAGGGGGTGAATCCCGAATCATCAAAGCTAAGGTGGAAATGGACAGTAAGCAGATGATCAAGCTAAGGACAGTATTCGATTAGCAGGTCCAAACCATAAAGAGATAGATATATATAGGCCTGAGGTATGAGAAGATTGGCAAATACTGCACTTATTGTGCTCGATTAAGGCATGAACAGAGAAATTGTCAAATCCTCATAAAAGATGCAGAAGCAGGTGCTGTAAAGGAGAACAAAATAGGTAACTGGCTAAAGCTGACCAAATAAGGAAAAAAGTTGTTACTGAATGTGAAGGAGAATAGAGTAGGAAAAATGACCAGNGGCTTATTAATAGTTTTTCGGGCCTCTCCATGAAGGAGGATAAGGAAAAGTCATCTAATACCAAATCAGATTCTGCAGATTCTGCTAATAAGGAGGTGGTGGGTGATTCAGGAGGCGTTAAAAGGACCATTCAAAGTTCAGCTAAAAAAGGTGGTCTGTCGAAAATTAACACCTCTTTGGTGGGTGAGCAACCACAATCAAATGTTGGTGATATAAGGAAAACTAATAGAAGCGTTAAACTTAAAAAACTAGTAAGGGAAAAAGATGGGAGAAGTGTGGTCTGTAGTGGTATCAAACGGGGTTTAAATGGTCAGGAAAATGACAATTCGAACAAGAGGATCTGCCTGAGCGACAATCAGAATTTTGCTGCTGAAGTTGAGGGCGCCGGCCGTCAAATGGCGCCCCAGGTGATATGAAAGTGCTCTCTTGGAATTGTCAGGGTTTGGGGAGACCCCTGACATTCCGAAATCTTAAAGGAATATGTAGATCCCACTCCCCCGATATTGGTTTTATCTGTGAAACAAAGAACCAACCTCGCCAGGTGAAAAGAAAGTTGAGAGCGTGTGATTTTCTAAATTGGTTCCTTTGCAATCTAATAGAAGCAGCTGGTGGCCTTGCACTTACATAAAAAGAAGGGTTTAATGTGGAGGTGATTGACTCAAGTGATTTTTTCGTGGCTGCTAGAATTTTGGATGATTCAAAACAAGAGGCATGGGTCTAATTGGAGTTCATTTCAGCTATTTAGAGCAGATTCGAGCACAACAATTTAATATTGTTTCTGGGGTAATGCAGTCTTTTGAGGGCAAAGGTATAGTTCTTGGATATTTTAATGCTGTTAAAAATCTTCAAGAAAAAATGGGTGGCAATGCAATTTCAGATTCAACTATGACAAAATTTAATAACTTCATTAATGGGAACAGTTTAGTTGACCTTGGGATGATAGAAAAGTCCTTTACATGGTCAAACAAAAGGAGGGGGCAGGAGTTAATTCAAGAGCGGCTTGATAGAGTGATTGGTTCAGCCAAATGGCTCTCCTTTTACCCGACCGCTGTGGTTCGAAGGGTTAATGAGGATGGTTCAGATCATGCACTGATTTTACTAGATTCTAATCCACCATTAGAGAGATCAAAATGGAGATTTAAATTTTAGGAGCGCTGGTGCTGGAATGAGGAAGTAAAATCCATAGTCAAAGAGGTGTGGGGATCGGTGGTTGAAGGCTCTCCTATGTTTGTTTTGGCTCAAAAGCTGAAATTGTGCAAAAACTCTTTGGTCCATTGGCAACAAAACTCTAGAGCTAATTCTCAAAAGCAAATTCAAGAACTTAAAGAAGAGTTGGAAAATTTTAGAAATGAAGTTATTCTTGGGGGGTGATCAGATCACAGTTTTGGAAAAGAAATTGGAGGAAGCATATCTCAATGGAGAGAGTTGTTGGAAGGAAAAGGCAAGGATTAAGTGGCTAAAGGAAGGTGACCGCAACACAAAATTCTTTCATCAGTTTGCAAGAATCAGGTGTCGGAGGAATAAAATTTGAAGTTTAGAGGGTGATGACGGTGTTATAACATCCTCAAATGCAGAGATTGCAGGAGTGGTGGAATCCTATTTCAAGAAGATCTTTACGACCTCAACTATAGAGGATCCGAACTGAGTCTTTGAAGATTTTGAGTCAAAGGTTATGCCAACTATGAACCGTAACCTTCTTCGCCCAGTTACAAAGGAAGAAGTGAAGAAAGCTATATTTAGTATCCATCCCCAGAGTGCCCCTGGGGATGATGGATTCACTGCAAAGTTCTTTCATGCTTTTTGAGACATTATAGAAGGAGACGTATTTGCTTCAACCACACTCAGATCTGCCTCATTCCTAAAGTTCCTGATGCACGAGTTATGTCCCAGGTGAGACCTATCATCCTCTCCACTGTTATGTATAAAATTATCTTAAAGATTTTGGTTCATAGACCGCAAGCCATAATAAATTACCTAGTGAGTCCAAATCAGAGTGCTTTCTTAAAAGGGAGGTTAATCTCGAACAATATTCTAATCGTCCATGAATATATTCATTATTTGAAGACAAAGAGATCTAGTATTGAAGCAGAAATGGCTCTTAAGCTGGATATGAGTAAAGCCTACGATAGGGTGGAATGGCAATTCTTATGGTTTATGATGGAAAAGTTGGAGTTTGATGTAAGGTGGATAAGGTGGATTCAGGAAGTTGTGATGACTATTTCTTACTCCGTTATTATGGAAGGACAATCGTATGGCTGTTTTCAACCAACCAGAGGCATTCGACAGGGTGACCCTCTGTCTCCATATCTTTTTCTCTTTTGTGTAGAAGGTCTATCCTTTTTGCTACACAAGACAGAGCAAAACGGAATCATTCAGGGTGTTCAGATTTGCAGGCGTTCCCCTAAAATTAACCATCTTCTCTTTGTTGACGATTCCATACTATTCTGCAAGGCTTCTCCCTATATTTGTGAGCGTATTTTGGAACTGTTGGATGATTATGAGAGATATAGCGGGCAAAAGATAAACTTGAGTAAGTCGTCTGTGTTTTTCAGCAACAATACTCCACAAGACTACAGAATTATGCTGGCTGACCTACTGAATATTACTCATATTGGTGCACAGGACAAATATTTAGGGCTACCATCTATTGTTCAGAGATAAAAAATGGTGACTTTTGGTGCTATTAAGGATAAGGTGCGAAAGAAGGTGGAGGGCTGGAAACGGAAGCTACTCTCCTCCGATAGGCGTCATGTACTAATAAGGGCGGTAGGTGAAGCAGTACCCATCTATACACTGTCGTGCTTTAAACTCTCTGATTCCTTAATTCAAGAGATCCATGGAATTCTAAGACAATTTTGGTGGGGACAGAAGGGGGCCGAAAGAAAGATTTCCTGCATGAGTTGGGATACTATGTCAAGACCCAAGAGGGATGGAGGATTGGGTTTCAAAGACTTGGGTGCTCAAAATTTGGCATTACTAGGAAAACAAAGCTGGCGACTCGCAATTAACCTAACTTGCTAATTGCTCAAGTTCTAAAAGGCAATTATTACAGATACAGAGATATTATGAATGCAGAAAGCGGAAACTCACCTTCATGGGGTTGGAAGAGTATGCTGGAGGGCCGTAAGGTCACTGAGAAAGGTCTTCTCTGGAACATCGAAACTGGTCAATTTGTGAACATCTTTCCCGATCCATGGGTTCCTTCCCCTCAACATTTTTCACCTCCCCTGTGGTTGAATGCTTTCTCGACAAACCAAGCAGTAATCACAGCCAGCGACCTGTTAACCCCCAGTAAACAATGGAATTAGCAGATCATCCAAAGCATATTTCCAGTCCAAATCAGCAACCAAATTTTACTAACCAAAATTGTTGATGGTAATGATAAACTTACATGGATGTTTCATAAATCTAGTAAATACGAAGTCTCCTCTGGATACCGAGTATCTTATCAGTTCAGTCACCCCCTCTTGAGCTAATTCCGAACCTCCAACAGAGGGAAAACACTCTCCAACAAAGGAAAAACACTTGGGTGAATTTGTGAAAATTGAAGCTCCCCCCAAAATTGGCATCTTCCTATGGCGAGCCTTGCATGAGCGCCTTTCGGTGATGGAGCTTCTTCACCGGTGGCTACCTGGGAGATCCGAGACTTGCCTAAGGTGTAGCGTTGTCGCAGAATCGATCATACACTGTCTTTTCTCCTGTGTTCATGCAAAGCAAGTATAGCTGAGAAGTCCGTTTAGAGGTATGGACCATGGGGAAGAAGTAGAATTTTTCTACCAGTGTTGGGAGTAGAAGCGTACTCACCTGACCCAGTCTGAGATGCAGATGATGAGTTCGTTGGTATTGAGCGTGTACTGTTGGTCCATTTGGCGTGCCCGTAATGAGACTATTTTTGAACAAAGAATCAACCCACCAGATGAAGTTGATGAAGCTGCGAGAAGACTCTTGCAGTTCCTCTCCTTAGATGTGTCTTCCCCACGTTCTTAATTCTTGATTTAAGGATTTCTTTCTCACTTAGTTGATATTACGTTTTTTGTTCACTGTTTTGAGCCTTGGAATTTTTCTTTCTTGTCCGAATTATTATGGTCTCATTTGGACATTTTATTCTTTTTCAAGTTAAATTGAATAATATTTTTATCTTTAACAAAAAATAATAAATTTTGATGGTCTCTATTTCTCTTCATTTAATATTTTCCTAGGAACAATGAAAACGTTTTCATATAGATTTTATTTTTCTCGCCAATAAGACCTTTTGTTCTTTATAGAATACTAATTTAATTTAGAGAAATGTTGTATGTACTACTTAGGTACATTTTTTATACACTTTTTATTTTTAATATTAAAAAATATATAAAAAATAAAAAATAATATTTTATATTATATAAAAAT
>NC_029787.2:135106902-135112977 GCF_000816755.2 Arachis ipaensis | reverse complement strand
GTAAATATATTTTTTTACTTGAACAGAAGGAAAATATACTACAAAAAATATTGAGTATTGTTGAATTTATCGTCGGATTAAATTTGACGGCATAAATGACACCGAAAATTTTTTACAGAGGAATTATTTTATCTGACGCTAATTATCGACGAATTTTGCGTCGATTTTTGCAATCAATGGGACGAAATAAGAGATTGGTTACCGTCGGATTTTTTCGATTGTAACTTTGGCGTCATATTATGTTTTGTGGCGCCCAATTACTGTCAAATTACTCCACCGGTAAATCTGACAGTATTCTTTTATTTTTTGGCACAATTAGCGCACAATTAGTTGTCAAATTAAAATTTTTGTTTATAAAATTAGGACACAAATTTAAAATTACCAAAAATCAACTAATAATTTTATTCAATATCAAGAGTCTAGATATAATAAAAAGTCAAATAAGTAAAATACAATGAAATAGACATAAAATAAATTAAATCCCTAAACTCTACGGATCCCGATAATCATTGTCGTCTTTCCCCTGCTAAGGTGGTGGACTAGGTGCTGATGTCAGTGCCCACCAGCAGCGCTGCTACCTCTAGTGTGCATCTGGTTGTTGTACACCGTCATATGGTCTCGCAAACGCTCTAGTTGCTCCAACTTCTCATCAGCTTCGACCTGATGGCAATGGTGTCTTCTACGCGTGCAAGAAGCTCGTTATACCACTGCTTAGACTGCTGATTTTGTTGGTGAAGCTCCTGTGTAAGCTTCTTCTGCACCTCCTCCCGCAAGTCGACAACTTCCTCGGGATCAGCAGTGTTTGTGGCAGAGACAGAGGTAGATGAAGCTACCAATATAGAGGTGCGGAGGCCACTGGCGAAGAACGACCCCAACCCGTAGACGCGATTCTTGTAGGGCTCAGAGGCGGTCTCACGCTAAGGATCTATGACTGAGGCATCGGAACCGGGGTCGTCCCTATTAGGCTAAGATTGCTAGGTCGCGGCCTCCAATATCTGCATGTAGTCCTCCTGTATAACACATGTTTGGATGACAGTTAATTAACTTTAAACTGAATACATTTCAAACTTAGAATAATTGAAATTCACATAATGAGTCGCAGTCCGCTCATCAGTAAATCTCTCCTTGTTGGCCTTCAACGTATGGGTATACTTGAAGGTCTCCGATCCGCCAATGTCGTCTCATGCTCCAACGACTTAGACTACACATATTGAAACCAACTAATAAAATAAATCAAGAAATAATTAATTCAAGTAATAATTAACAAAGATTAGCAAACTACATACCAGCCTGCTCTTCGTCTTCATAAAAGTCGCCGACCCACTGATATACTTTAACAACCTCGGCGAAATCCTGTTAGTTCTGTTTGTCAGATGGCGACGCCTGAACCCCTCATCAATACTAAAATTGACGTCTAGTTCCTTTTTAATATTTATACGGATCCAAATCGTGAGGTGATTGCGCACCTGACGAACGTCCTACATCATCTGCTGAAGTCGCCTAGGTATCCGATAGACGTAGATATTCCTGATCAAGATATCATGTTCCTTATCCCATATAAATTTCTCCTGCTTAAAGTAATTCAACAATAGTTATTCAAAATAAAGTACAGTTAAAATACAGTTAATTCAATAACATTGGGTTCTTACCACCCACTTTTGAAACCATCGCTCTCTGGTCTCAGCAATGATCTTCATGTAACTCGGTAATGGGTTGTCGTACATGGACTTGATCACATTGAAGATCTCTTAGGTACATGCACTGTTATTTGGTGCAAATCTATCAATGAAAATTTTTAGATAAGCAAACACATAAAAACATATAAAACTTAACAAATTCAAAATAGATTGCGGATAAAAGACATTAAAATAGTATGTACTCACGTCTGCATGCCATCAGGACAAATCATCGTCTGTATGACAGACGTTGGTGGAAGGACATATGACTGGGACGCATTAGAGGTATCACCCACCGCGAGTTCTGTCGCTGGAGTTGTAGAGGGTGAAGGGGGCGTAGTAGGAGAAGCCACGTAGTTAGGGTTCGGTACCATGATGAACTGCTAGTCCGATGGACCCGCCTGTGACGTCATAGGGATCGACAGAGTAGTTGGAATAGAGGGCGATGACTGAGAAGTCCCTGAGGTACCGTGAAAACCCTCCTTCTACCACGACCACAAGACCCACTCGTGACACCTCTGTTACCTGTCTTCATGTCTGCAAAGAGAATACCGATTAACACTAATTAGCATATATACAACACAAATCCTTCAACATTTATATTATTTCAAAAAAAATTGACATAACCTCCCCTAAAATTGGACATATATCCATCTTTACGGTTTTCACAAATTCAACTAACCTCAATCCACAACATCAGTCAAAACTCAATTAAATTCACAATATTTTCAGCAGAATATATTACTTGTTTATACTATTGTATACATTTATAAAGGCATCATATATAATAATATTTATAAAAAACTCTTAATTGGTATATACACATATGTAAGTTTAGAAAATCTGAATCTATAATGTTTAATTTTTTCAAACTACCTTTTGGTAAACTCAATCTCAGAAATTTGAGTAAATAATTGTTATACATGTTTATCCAATCATCACGAGGTTTATTTTAGAATAATGACTTCATAATATATTACTACATATTTATTTATAATAGTTTCATAGTTTCTATTCATTTATATAGATTAACACAATGAATACTTAATTAGAACTAATTCTTTACGTTCTCATTAAATCATAGAGGTAACATTGCATAAATTGTAAGACACAAATACTAGTACAAACAATATATGATGATTTTGGTACAATGTATAATTAATACAATTTCTATAATATTAATTTTATATCTTCAAATATCATAAGAAAGTAAATTAAACTTAATAGCTGAAATAATATTTGATATAATCACATAGAAAATGCTCATTATTAATTATTTAGGATTTAACAAGGAGATTTATTTTCAACGGTCTAAACCCATGATGAAAAGTTGCTAGCCATATTTTCTCAATGCTAAACATGAAGTCTCCACACTCATTAATATTTCATTCTTCTAAGGAATGCAATTAGCATATGATAACCAATTTCACTTACTAACTTAAACAAAGAAAAATAGTGATCATAGAACTTGAGCTTCAAACAGAGAAAAAAACTTAGGGGAGGAAGATGCAATGGCGGCGACAGCCGCTGCTCGTGGAGCGCCGCGGCGGTGCTGGACGGTGAGACATGAATAGAGAGGGAGAGAAAGAGTCGCGGTTGACGAAGAGGAGAGAAGGAAGGTGCTGGATTCGGTATGGGGGAGAGGATGCAGCGAATGGAGGCGCCGGCGGTGGTGGGGTTGACGGAGCAGTGGGAGAGGAGACGGTTAGAGAGAAAGTGGGAGAAGAGAGGAGAGAGGGGGGGATTTCAAAATAAAGGAGAGAGGATTGGCACTTCGAATTTTAGGGCTCGTTACCGTTATATTTATTGGCAGATAAATCCGATGGTAACACATTGTGGATCACTAAAATGCAGCGGTTCATTAATTGGATTTATCCGCCGGTAAACTCCACGCTACATGTTGCGCCTATTTTTTCCGTTTTCCTTCCAATTATTACAAACAAATTTACCGTTGGAAGGACAAATCTGCCGATAATGATTTGACCTGACAAATTCGACACCAGAACCATCAATAAATTTGCCGATAAAGCTGACGCTAATGTGCGATACTAAATTCAACGATAAATCCAACAATAATATTTAGTGTTTTTTTGTAGTGATAATACGTATTTTTATTAATTTTCAGGTGAAATTTCGATTAGTTTAGACACTTTTACTATTTAACCGACAAGAGAAAAAAATATTAGAAGATATTAAATTTTTTTAATAATTTTTCAATAAAATCTTTTTTTAATATTCTTATAATTTGTAAAAAAATTATGTACATTCCCTCTCACAACTAAGAGTATTCTTCTATTGTATTTAATTTGTATCTTCTCTATCTCGATCTCACTGCCAAACATTATTTATAATTATAATTAAACCTATTAACAAAGGACTCTCAGCTTTTAGAATTCTTATCACATATTATAATGGACTTCACGTACATCAATAAATTTTCACATCTTAATAGATTTCGCATATCGTAAAAGATTTTTCATATCTTAGTTTATATTTAATATTCCTCATTTTAATTAATAATGCACATTCCGCTTAGTGACTATAGAGCTAATTACACTTTCAACCGTAATTATCAATGCATTGTAATTTTAGTTTCTTCATATTCTGAGAACCTATAAATTAAGCACGCCCTTTAATTTGGAAATATTCATTCAACCACATACCATATATGTATTTTCCAAGTAATGTTTCTTGTTGGGAGTACAAGGAGTCACAAAATTCAATTCTAGAAGAAATAAAAAAAAAAAAAAACATTTTACATGTCTTTATGTAGTTGATGATGCTACTTGAGACACGAGTGAGTGAGACTAATTAAATTTGTCGTTTTTATATGAATTGAACTACCGGCTCTTCAATTCATTCCCCACTTCCCACCATTTTCTAGATACATTATGAAAACGGCAATTTATTTATTTATTTATTTTTACCAAAGATAGGAGATTCGAACCCGCAATCTCTTAATTGAGTATGGGGAGACTATGTCATTTGAGCTATAACTCATTGGCTCTTTCTTTTTAGATAGGAGACTCGAACTCGCAACCTCTTAATTGAGTATGGGGAGTCTATGCCATTTGAGCTATTACTCATTGGCTATTTATTTATTTATTTATTTGGATTTGAGATTAAAAGAATAATTTAATTTTGATACAATGTTAGTATAAAATAATTTTACATGTATATCTAATTATATAATGTCACATCAATAAAAATAATTATCTTTTATATTAACTGCAAATTATTTAAAAAAAGATATAATTACACGATGATATAAAATACTTTATACTATTAGTGCATTAAAACTAAATTCTTAAAAAAAGGATAGTTATATATTTTTTATTTTTAAAAATATTGAGTCTAACTGTTCATTTAAAATTTTAATCCGACTAAAGTGAATTCTCATTCGCGCTAAACTTTTTCACTGAGCCTTATCTTTTATCCTAATTTAAATTGTTATCCCTTTGCCATTTTTTATTTTTCAAGATATTTTTTATTTAATAAATCAAAGATTAATTTATTACAAATTTAAATCTTGTTTATAAATTTGTCATTAACTAAATCATTATTAAATATATAAAACAAAATTTAAATTTTTGACAATTATTTAAATAAATAAATAATAACTTATATAACTTCTAAATTAACTCAAATAAATTAGCGAGCCAAATCACACTATCCGAAGGATTTTATGGAATACAATCATAACTTTTTCAAATTTTAATTTTTTTTATTAGTCCACATTATGCATATTCAATTATGAATGAGTGGATTCACTCACCTTATCTTCAAAGGGAACAAAAAGAAAAGGTCCCACGGCTTTAAAGAAAAACAACCATGCATTTTTTCTAAAAGATATATTATTTTATTCACTCTTTTTGTATCTTTAATATAGTCTGTGTACACAATTTCTTTTTAGATAATAATGAAAGTTCAAAAGTAATAAATATGAGATAATACTTTATTTAGTCTTTCAATTTATAGGTAAATTTTTTTAAAATTTTAGTTGTTTTTTTAGTTCTTAAATTTTATAAATGTGACTCATATTAGTATTTTAGACGACGAATAGACATTAATAAAATATTAACGTGGACAACTAGATGTCATACTAGACTCTCTAAAATGACGTTTTTATTTTGACATTTAAATAGTCTAAAAATAATATCCTAAGTAGTGTTTATTAAAACTTTTTCTCTCAAAATAAGTGATCTTACATCTTTTTTTGGTTATTTGAACGCCAAAACTAAAATAATTTCGTTTTACAAGTTTTAGCATAGTATTTATTTGTCCATATCAGTGTTCTATTAAAATTTATAAAATTTAAGAACTAAATAAAGATAATTAAAATTCTAGGAACTGAATTGAGATTTGTCTAAAAATTCAAAAATTAAATTAAATATTAACG
>NC_029787.2:135106510-135106841 GCF_000816755.2 Arachis ipaensis | reverse complement strand
TGGTGCAACTATTTTTTTTTTTACTATTTATTCTCCTGCTTGAGAGAAATTAAAAACTTTAAATTTGTTTGCTTTATGTAATGTTATTTTTTTTTTAAATTAAATCAACTCATCATATTATTACCAACATCAACAACGTACATTAGCAGTAGTATTTTTTTTTTTAATTACTGATGAATCAATTATATGTATACAATATTTATCGTTCGCTCATCATTTGTTTCATGAATGCACATGCGTTCAGGGTAGGGGAAGAAATTAAGCATAAGAAGAGAAACATAGAATATATGGCGTAACACGAAATTAAATGGGATGATGGAATTCTTTGTCT
>NC_029787.2:135104087-135106459 GCF_000816755.2 Arachis ipaensis | reverse complement strand
TTTATAGTCTATTGTAAATTTTATTTTAAATATTAAATTTGTTTTTAAATATTAAAATTGAATATAAAGATAATTATTTTATTTTTTATCTAATTTTTTGACACAATAAGAAAAGAACTCTTCAATTTAATTTATTCACACCATAATTTAAAAATTGAATTAAAAGAATTCATCAACATTTTTTTCAATTTTTTAAGACTCATTCAACTTCAATTGTTTACACCATAATTTCATCATGAAACTAAAAAGTATTTTAACATCTCTAATTATTTAATATTATGATTACAATAGTTAATGAGATATTTATAACTTTTTATTAAATTAAAAAAATCTTAAAATACATAAACATAAAATTTAATTTGATAAATAAATTAATAACTTTTAAATAATATTTGATATTTTTACATTACGAATATTTAAAGGAAAAGTATGAGGAGCCAATGGAATAATGGAGGTTTATAGAGTATTAGAGATATAATCATTAGTGTTACTTTTTCTCATCAGCTGAAGCTTTTAGGATAAGTGGTATCATGATATGGTATTAGAGCGCTAGATCCGAAAGGTCAAGAGTTCAATCCTTGGTGAACCCCAAAATCAATTTAATCTTTTGAAAAGATGTCCATTATCTCTCTAGCGAGATTCATATTTAAAACACATATCATATTCTATCCTAATATAGGGTAAAGTATTTTAAGTCCCATTTATTCATTTGATAAAGTAAGAAAGAGAAAAAAAACAATAAATAGTAGGTAAATAATGAGAGAAAAGAAAATTAATTTATAACATAAAATAAATAAATAAGAATGTTTCAGATAAAAGGGGAGGCGGGGGTGGTAGCTAGACAAGATAATAGGACTTAGGAGTGTATGGTATGGGGGCATGGCGGTAGAGAAGACAAGAGAAGAGATAAAAGATATATATGACTTATAATGGAATCAAAATCAAAGCAAATCCAGCAAACGTCAACACACAACAACAACAACAACAAGAAAGTGAATTCAATTAAAAAGGGTGGCTACCCCTTTGACTTTCAGCTTATGTTACATACTATAGAATGCACAATAATAATTAGTATTTTTTTTTAGTTTTTTACCGTATTTTTTAATTTGATAGGACAAAAATTAATCTGTTATGATATTGAATTTCATTTAATAATTTATCACAATAATAATTAACATTTAATTAGTAGTAATTCGCAAGTTTTGTGGCCAATGAAGTACAGTTCAAATGACATAGGGTTTGTTTAGATGAGCTTTTAAAAAAAGATCTTTTTTTTAGTTATCTTCTTTTAAAAGATCTTATAAAGAAGTAAAAGTAATTTTATGTTTAGATATCTCATGTAAAAAGATCTTTTTATCTATCAATTATGTTTGGGTATAACAATATAAAAGTACTTTTTTGTTCATTTATTATATGAAAAATATTTTTTTTAAGAAAAAATTTTTTTAAAAAAAGATGTAAATTATAACTTTTCAAAAAAGATCTTTTTTTTATTTTACTAGTGCTTTTACTTTTACTACTAAAAATTTAACAAACACATTAAAAAATAAAAAAAAATCTTTTTTTTTAACAAAATAACAGCGCCCAAACATGAACATAGTCTCTCCATACTCAATTAAAAAGTCGCGAATCTTCTACAACGGACAGTCCTGACTACTCAGTCAAAGACAGAAACCCATATATGTGCCTAAATGCCTAATGCCTTTCACTCTCTCAAGTTTCAGTCGTCGGTGATCTTTTCTTTAATTTTTCTGCCTCCTCTCTTTCTTTGCGCGTTACGTTCTTTTTCATTTTGTTTTATTTTTCTCAAATTTAATTTCATTTCATAGTTTACATTAGACACTACTGCCCACTGGAGTCCCACTCAATTAAATCATAAAATAAAATAGAGAAAAATTCATCCCACACTTTACGAACCAGCTGGCATAATTTAATTCCCACGCGTGCACTCCAGCTACATGTTATCTCAACTTAATTAACTCACAAAATATGAGCCATGCCAAAAATTATTTTATATATCTTTTTAAAATTACTTTTACATTTTTTATTGTATTTTAACGTTTAAGGAATCATTTATTATATTTTCGGATTAAAATATTTTTCGATTTTTGAAATATATATTATAAGGTGTAAGATTATTATCCATAAAAACTTTAATTTGCAAGTGCACCATTTGAAGTGCCAAATAAAACTATACACAACACACAAAGACACAAACAAAAGACATATTTTACTGTATCTATATACTATATAATATACAAATATTTTTATAATGAAGTAGACTTAAGTTAATATAAGTCTAGTAAAAATTAACAATGCAAGTACATTATACGTTTTTTTTCTGTGTGTTTTTTATTTACATAGCACAGCAC
>NC_029787.2:135102499-135104016 GCF_000816755.2 Arachis ipaensis | reverse complement strand
TATATAGTACAAATTTTTTATATATATTACATAAACAAATTTATCGATATAAAATATAACAGAAATTATTTGTATATAGTCCATAAAATTTTACTACACAACTCAAAAATTACTTTTATTATTGTTGTTTTAGATTTTGTGCTATGTGTCACAATTTATTTGTTGTGTATTAAAATTTTTTATGCTCCATAACTTTGTTGCATAACTTAAAAAATTATTTCGTTCGACAGTTACTATTTTAAGTTTTGCATTGTCCACCAAAATTAAAAGAGGAAAAGAGGGAAAAAAAAGGGAAGAAAATCAAACGACACAAGAAGAAGATAATAATTTAGGAGGAGCAGAGAAAAAATAAAGAAAAAGAAAAAACGGGAAAAGAAGTCAAAACAAACATATAATAAATTAATAAGCGTAATTTAATTGAAAAATTATTTGGCCACTTAACATTATTATATTTTAAACTTATTAATTGTATAATGTTATATATACATATATTTTCAAAACAATTTTATCATAAAACTATACTATTCTTAAATACTATGTCTAGTTTAATTTTATACATAAGCTCATAATATTTCAATGCAAAAATATAAATCTACATATATACACATAGAATATTACGAGAGCTATTTTAATGAAAGTTGGAACTAATAAATCAGTTGCATAATATATTAAAGCTGATCAAACTTGCATATGACAAAGAAAATAGAATTGTGTAAAATTTTGATAAATAAAGTATATTTTTTAAAAGATATAATAAGTTACAATTTTACTAAAACTATTTTAAAGGATATAACAAATTATAACTTTATTAAAATTATTTGAAAAAGACTAGTTCCATCAAAAGTAGAGTTGTTTGTCTAATTTGTTTTGATTCATATGGTCAATACGAAGGAAAGATTAAGTCAGTTTAAGGTTGTTAACCAGAAAGACATTATATGTATATTATGTAACAAATGTGTTGAATATATTTACCACTTATTTTTTTGCTGTAATTTTATTTGGTAGATATGTTGTGCATGAATATCATATGTTGAAAGACAATGGTCTTATCCAATTATATTAAAAGAACATTTTTAAAGTTGGACTGAAATATCAAATAAAAAGGGAAAACACAAGAGGTGAATTGTGTGTTTTTATGCGATTATATAGAACATCTAAATGAAAACGCATTGAAGGATTTTTCAGAATAAAATAAAATACTAAAGAGATTATCAATATGTCCTTTCTGAACTACAAAGAGTAAATAAGTGTAAATCCTTTTAGTTATTAATGACAACGTTAGAAATAATAAAAAGATATTTATTAATATTCGTTTGCTTTATTTGTTTTTGTTGAGTACTTATTATTGTTCTTTATTACTCCATTCTATATGTTGAGCTTTTTTTTTTCAAAAAAGCACACACAAAATATTCTTTATAATATATATGGCAAGTCATAACAATTTACACATATTTACTCTAACGTGCATGTTATAATAATAAAAAATATTTAAAAATTAATAAAAATTAACACAAAAT
>NC_029787.2:135097084-135102406 GCF_000816755.2 Arachis ipaensis | reverse complement strand
ATTTATTCAATAAATATAAAATATTTTTATTTAAAAACATTTTAAACGTCTCCTCTCACTTTTCCCATATAGGATAAATGGTACGGTGCAATTACTATTCTATTGGGAACCGTGTCGTGGGCCATTCTAATTCTGACACGTGGAATCATGATGCATGTACTTCTGTTGTACGCATTGCACATGCAATCTCAATTGTCAAACATGACAGTTGGAAGTGTCAATCATAATTCATAAGCTACGTTCCTCATCAGATGCTAAACCATATTCAACTTTAAATATTTCATATCCAATTATGTAAATTGAAAAATATAATTATAAATACAATCTGCATTTATATGTTATTTAAGCTATGACATCAAAAAAATGGCTTACCCTAACCCTATATTATATAGGCTATAGCTCGTAAGTTTGGTTTGACCTTACAAAGATATTAAGCATTCATCATCCAATGTATGCATGATCATCATTTAGAAAAATTTTCAAGTGTACCGTTATACTGGTATTTCATTGATTTTTAATCATTGATCTTAATTATAAAAAATATATATAATATATAATTAAAATTAACGGTTAAAAATCACTGTAATACTATTAGAGATATAACCATTAATGTTATCTTCTCCTATCAGCTTAAGCTTTTGGGATGAGTGATTTCATAACATGATATCAGAACTCTATGTTTAAACTCTAAAAGTGAAAAAATAGCATAAGGCAAATAAAAGAAAAAAAAAAGCCTATGCAAAATCAAACAAACCCAAAAAGATGCTCTTGTTTGAGGAAAAGTGTTAGAGATATAACCATTAATGTTACCTTCTCCTATCAACTTAAGCTTTTGGTACGAGTAATTTCATAACAAATACGGATACGACCGTATATTTGAAAACTTTCCCATCATTTATATGATATGATACACTAAGTTTTCATTTGAATTCACTAATTTAAATATTATGATTTTTAAACTAGGGTTACTGTATCATTTTTTTTTTATTTCCCTGTGGTGCACGTTGGGACAGGTCACATTTCCCAATATATATATATATTTTTTTTCATTTTATAACAAATTAACAATACATGAAAAATTTTGGGATAGACGCGAAGGAGGGAAGTATGTTGGAGTCAAATTAAATGGATGTAAGGTTTGTTCTGTTTAATTATTGAGCTGAATAGCCAGTGGTACTTGCTAATCACACATATCGATCGTGCTTATTAATTACATCAGATTTGAATCCTTCATTATGGTACACCACCACAGCTTGTCTCCACATGGTTATCCTAACAAATAATCTTAATTCACTGTAACTTGGATTTGTACAACAAAATGATCATCATACCATTATTATTATTATTATTAAAACAATTTGTCATTCATATCATCTTAGTTGAACTACTTCTATGGAGCAATTATAAAGTGGCATGACACGATGTACTTTAAGTATTGTCGACAAAGTTTCAATTACTAGATCATAAAGTTAAATGGGCACGTAACCTATTTTTTATTATAAGCAAGATCTTTATTCTATTATTGTTGAGATCCATTAGCTAGCCATATATATACTTCAAGCTTCTCAATTTTAAAATGCCAAAAATGAACCGAATATTATTATTCTTCTTTTCTTTTTCTTTTTTTTTTTTTGTCAGAAATATGAAGGAGGAGAAGAAGGGGAAATTCAATAGAATATCCTAGTCAAAGAAAATTGGATGGAATATATGAAATGACCGAAAGATGAAACACAAAGACGCGGATTCCTAACCAATGTTTCCTTAATTACTATCTAAATTAAATTATAGTAGTCCTTTTCAGCTAGCGTTCATATAAGGCACAAATAATAATACAATGCAATAATAATAATAATAATAATAATAATAATAACAAGAATACTACTTAGTTTAATTTCATTGTATATTATATCCTCTCAACAACTTATAATATGCTGTACACCACTTTCCGACACCGTACACTTTCTTATACAATTATTATAATGCATGTGTTTGGTTCTTAATTTCCTGGTTCGCGTTAACCACTCTCACTTCTCAGCACGCAGCAATTCTACACCACCAAACCAGTAATAATTACTTTATTCTTTTATATATATGTATATTTTTTTTGGTGTCCTTACATATATGCATACGAAAGAGTAAATTAAAGGAATCAATTATACGCCGTCGTTTAGACTTTTTTAAAATATACATGCTGCGATTTACCTCAACAGAATTTAGCCTCTTGAATTTGCTGCTAGCTGTTGCGATTTATGAGCAAATATTAAGTAGAACTAATATATATACCAGTTGAATGTGATTGTCAAATAGAGTGGAGATGTGTATTTTATACTTTGACAATGAAACCAATGAACTCAGACACGTAAGACACAAGTTAAACATGATCAGTAAAACGTTATTATTTGGAACCCTACATAGCAATATTCTCGGACTAAACAAAAATCTTGGTGAAACTCTAAACTGATCAACAAACTATTACTCTATATAAAAGAACGAATAACAACGCAGTAGAGGAGACATGATATACTTTACTTGCTTTTACTGATTCTTATCACATTATTGAGATTTACTCCTAACTTGAGTATCGGAATATTTTTTGCAAGTATTCTCACTCATGGTGTTTGATTCTAATTGACGTATAACTCTTTCAACGAAGCAAGCTCATCGGTGCTAGGAGTCGTTATAACTCGGCCAAGACTCCCCAACGAACAGAACATTTGGTACCCACCGTGGAACCTTATTATACTAACCCCCTCATATTAAATTCCTTTTTCTGAAACACTCTCATTGCAAGTACCTCAAAAATGGTTGACAACAGATCCCCGCAACCGAAGCAATCCAAGTTGCTGGCATAAAATGCGGAATTTCAAGTGGAGCTCCAAAGAGTAACTGACCTACTAACTCAGCAACAAAACGGAAAAAAAGACAAAGGCGATCCCAAGAGCGCAAACGCAAACGATGAACCTATGGTAGAAGCTCGCTTGGACAAAACAATTCCTCTAAAAGAAAAAAAAAAGGCAATATCCAATCATTTTTTAGAGGACATTATGAATTTTAAGACGTCAAAGAATTTTACACTGCCTACTACCCTGAGGCCATAGGAATGGATCAGGGATCCACACATACATGTTACTAAGTTTTAGGTGATAATATTTTTTAATGGTGCTTCTGACCCTATATTTTGTCGTTCTTTTCCAACTTTTTTAGATGGTGCTACTTTATTTTGATTCTCTAAGTTACCTGCATGATCCATTTCAAATTTTGAGGACTTAGCAGAGACCTTTACTAACCACTTCGCCGCTTCAAAAATTTATGTGCATGGATCAGACTATTTTAGCACCATTAAACAAGAACAACATGAAAATCTCAAAGACTATATGACGCGCTTTACCAAAGCAACCATGAAAATTTCAGACCTTAGCCCGGACATGCACTTACATGAAATCAAAAGCGGCCTTTGCCCTGGTAAATTTCAAGAGACTATAGCAATAATGAAGCCAAAGACGTTAGCTACGTTCCAAGAAAAAGTTGCTGGACAAATGGAGATTGAAGAGCTCCACGAAGCTCGGAGGGCAGATAAACAGCAACCTCGGCATGATGAAGAGAAAACTTCAAAGCCCAAAACAACAAGGACATAAAAAAACCATTTAAACTCACTCTGAAGTTTGACACTTATACCTGGTTCAATACCAAGAGGAAAGATATCATAAAAGAAATCCTCCATGCAAAAATTATTAAGCCTCCGAGCAGAGCAGGAACCTACCAAGACCAAAGGTTTATGGACAAAACAAAATATTGTGTCTTTTACAAAAAAAAATTTGGCCATACTACAGATGAGTGCATATTGGCAAAGGATCTCCTAGAAAGACTAGCTCGACAAAGCCTCCTCAACAAATATGTAGATGGACGACTACAAAAAGATAACGGTTCCACTCAAGATGTCAACATCCAAACATCCACAGAAAAGGACAAAGGTAAATGGACGAGTTCTAACCAACCGATGGGAATCATAAATTGCATTTCAAGAGGCTAGGGATGGATGTATTCACAAGGCAGTGGGGGCAACTGCCCCCAGTAAAATTTCAAAAAATAGTGAGTAGTTCTTAGTGAAATACCATAGTTGGCCCCATTACATAATTAATTTTTCCCCCACCCCAATTCCCTAACTCTTCTTCATCTCCTTTTTTCCAATTTTCTTCCTCTGCTCCAGCCTCCGCCCTCCAAACTCCAGAGTTACTGTCGCCACTCCGTATCTCTGCCAGTGTGGTAGTGTCACTGGCTCACTTACGCTGACGTCACAGCCATGTTCAGCATTTCTCCCACGTCGCTCTGTCGATTTCTCCTTGTATCGTCGCAATTCTCCTGCGTGGCTTCGTCGGTTTCTCCTTGCATCGTTGCCGCACCGCGTTTAGTGGTTCTGCCTTCTTTTGCGTCACTGGTTGTGATTGTGTGATTTTGCTGCTGCGTTCCTCTTCTGTATTCCTTCCTTCAGTAGTTTGGTGTCTGGTTCTGCCTTCTTCTTCAGCAAAGAGTAATTCTCTTTTGGTTATTCCTTCTTATTCTATGATCATCTTCTCTATTCAGTGTTCAGTCTTCAGCAGTTCAAGAAACCTTCGTCCTGCTGCCTACTGCCGCTGGCTACCGCACCGCTACTGGATTCTGCCTCTTGGAGTTCAGTAGTTCAGTCTTGGACTCTTGGTACATTCATGATTCACTGAAACCGATATCTGCTTGTTAGTTGCTTCGTTGCTTAGCTAGTTAGTTGCTTCATTGCTTATTTGCTTCATTGTTTGATAATTGATATAGTTGATTTTAGTAATTGTGATTGAATTTGTTCTGATGATATAATTGCTAATTTAGTTTTATTAATTTGTTTGTTAATTATTTTTGTGTATTGAATTATTTTGAATTAGGAATTGGGGATATTATTAGTTGCTGCTGTTGGAAAGTAATTTAAATGGCACATGTCTATTAATTTTGTATTTATAATTTGATACTGAACTTTTTAATTTGTGTAGAATTGTAAATTAATTTTATTAATTAATTAACTTAGGTTCATAATTTTATCCTATTTGTAAGTCGGGACGACATGCTCAGCTCGAAAAAGAAGGTAACAACTTAGCCAACAAAGGAAGGTATAACAACAACGGCAATCGCTTTTACACAAACCGATTTCCAAACTTTTAAGTCCAAACCTCAATGACCCGGTGGTAATCTCTGTTCAGACTGGTGACTTGTTGGTAAGAAAGGTCTTATTAGACCCAGATAATAGTGCCGATGTCCTGTTTTATTCAACTTTTCAAAAAATAAAACTGTGTGATAAAG
>NC_029787.2:135087406-135096888 GCF_000816755.2 Arachis ipaensis | reverse complement strand
AAAAGACTATGATGGGAAAATCCCTCAATAAAAAATTGTCTACATCCAGTATCTCATAGTAGATTGCCCCAGTCCGTATAACATTATTCTTGGACGACCTACTTCAAATTCTTTCGGAGCAATAGTATCCACTTTACATTTGTGTGTTAAGTTTCATCTGCAGAAAAATTTAGTGGCAACGGTACATGCTGACCATAAAGAAGCACGGCAATATTACAACACAAACTTAAAATAAAGCTCTACTAAGACAATACCACCAGCACACATGCAGGCTGTGTACAACTCGGAGGAGTTATCCTTGCTATCTGCTCGATCCCAAGGAGGATTTTCGTGAAAGACTTCAACCAATGGATGATCTCAAGAAGGTAACCTTAACCAAGAATGAAAACCAATTTACATATATAGGGGTGCCTTAACAAGCGAAGAGCAATAGTGGCTAACAACCATCTTATGAGACAATGCCAACCTGTTTGTGTGGACACTGGCTGACATGCCAGGGATTGACCCCAGCATCATTTGTCACAAGTTGGCAATTAACCCAACTGCCCAACCTGTAGCCCAGAAAAAACGAAACCTCGGAACAAAAAAAATGGCAGCATCTTTAGAAGAAACCATGAAACTGCTTACTGCTGGATTCATCAAAGAACTACAATTGACAACATGGTTATCAAATATGGTAATGGTAAGAAAAAGCTCGGGTAAATGGCGCATGTGCTTCGACTTTACAATTCTTAATAAAGCATGCACTAAAGATGCCCATCCATTATCTTGTATTGGCAAATTGGTTGATAATGCTTTTGGCTTTGGTAGCTTATGCTTTATGGATGCATATTCTGGTTACAACCAAATTCTCATGCACCATGATGATCAAAGTAAAATGGGCTTTTTAACAGAATTCGATAACTTTTGTTACACAGTAAAGCCATTTGGTCTGAAGAATGCAGGTGTCACATACCAACGATTGATGGATAGGGTATTTCAGCAGCAAATAGGGTGGGATATTGAGGTTTACGTCGACGATATGGTCTCAAAGACATCTAAACAGGGTTCGCACTGTGCCGACTTATTGGAAATCTTTAATCAAATCCAAGCATATAACGTGAGATTAAACCCGAAAAAGTGTGCTTTTAGGGTCCAAGGAGGCAAATTCCTTGGATTCATGCTAACTTCCCGAGGAATCGAGACTAACCCTGAAAAATGTAGTGCCATACTCAACATGATAAGCCAAAAAACAATCAAGGAGGTCCAATAATTAACAGGGAGATTAGCAGCACTATCACGATTTTTGCCAACAATAGCAAACCAATCGTATGACTTCTTCCAAACCATATCCATGAATAAACTATTCAAGTGGGACGATGATTACGAAAGGTCGTTCTTGGAGCTAAATACTATCTTATCATCACCTATAATACTCCAGAGTCTAGAAATCAGTAAACCATTACATTTATATTTATTTGTTTCTAATCATGCTATAAGTTTGGCTCTGGTTGTTGAAATAGGGAAAGTGCAACAACCGGTATACTTCGTTAGCAGGGTCTTGCAACCGGCCGAGCTGCGATATCCAAAGATAGAGCAACTAGCACCAGCCTTAGTCACAACAACAAGAAGATTGAGACATTACTTCCAAAGCGATACGATAATTATCCGAACAGATCAACCCCTTCGACATATCCTAAATAAACCCGAGTTAGCCGGAAGATTGATTAAATGGTCCATCGAACTTTCTTACTTTGACATCGAATACCAGTTAAGGCCGGCCTTAAAATCACAGGTACTAGCCGACTTTCTTTCGGAGTTCACTACCAACAACCCACAACTTCAAGAGCCCAATTAGAAGTTACATATCAACGGCGCATCAAACCGTGAAGGTAGTGGAGTCAGAGTATTGCTAAAGGATCGAGACACGGTGATAGTTGAGCAGTCATTACAGTTCTCCTTTAATGCAAGTAACAACCAAGCAGAATATGAAGCTCTGTTGGCCGGACTGAAACTTGCTCACATCCTACAGATATCTCAACTCACGGTTTACTGTGACTCTTTCCTAGTGGTAGAACAGATCAATGAGACCTTCCAAGTACGAGATTCTTTCCTTGAACAATATTGGCTCATGGGAAAGGATCTTATTTCAAAGTTCGTCAAGTTTGAAATTATCATGTACATAGAGAGCATAACATCCGAGCTGATGTCTTATCTAAGCTAGAAACCATAAGAAAAAGCGCACACTCCACCAACACTATCACAATTAACCCTTGAAAAACCTAGCATAGATTTAACATGCATATTAAGTGTCACATAGGTGGATGATTGGAGATCCCCCATCCTCAAATGCATCAGCCAAGGGGTTATTCCCCCAGAGAAATCAAACCCACGACTTTTTCAAAGAAGAGTGAGTTTTTACACAATCATTGGTACCATTCTATAGGTCTAATGTTCCGGGTGAATGAAGGTACTCTTTTTTCCACTCATGAGCTTTTTTCCCATACTGGGTTTTACTTAGAGAGGGTTTTAACGACGCCGGACGCCAATCATACTCATGTATTTCGTGAACATAATAAAGAAGTCACAAATGCCATTTCTTCTTTATATTTCCAAATGACATGTTGACATATATTACCAAAATATTCAAACTGTTGATAAAGCAGATAAAGTAACAACCAAGCTTCATACTTGGAAACTATCAATCAAACAAAATACAAAACAAAACCGATCTTACGAAATCGACAAAAGCAAAAATAGTTCAAAACTAGACAAAAGCTAAAAACATTATCACTAAGTAAAATCAGTCCTCTTTTTCACCAATGCTTGAACTTTCATTTCCTTTTTCGCCCATAGCATCATCATCGACTAGCTCTTTGTTCACAACCACCTTTGTCCCATCCAACTTCCCAACATCTGTGTCTGCGCACACAATCCTGACTTGAGAAACTGATCCATAAGCATCTTTAGTTATTTTTAGTTATTATTTCTTTGAATAAATTTAGTGATCTCTTGCTTTTAGTAAAATTTTCATGCTTTTAATAAATGTTTCTTGGAGTTTCCTTTTTTGTACAAAGATTAGTGATTTTCTTATTTTAATTGAGATTTTTGTATTTTAATCGATTTGTCTTGAAGTTGCTTTGTGCTTTAATATGTGTAGAAAATTATTGAAAGATTTTAATCAAGGACAAAGGAGGAGAAGGACAATCAAAGAAGACTTTGGGTGAAGCAAGAAAGGTGGCATGCAAAAAGGAAACAACCCCCACGGAAGCAAGAGTTAGAAACAAGCCTAGAAAAGTTCAAAGAAAAATTACAACCTTGACCTCTTCATACTCCTACAAGGATAACTTGAGCTATAAGGATTCAAATGAAGCGGTTCTAGTGGCATTAGAAAGCCAAATTTTAGAACTTTTCAATGATATATAATACTCTATAGTAGACGCTGAATCTAAGGGTGTAAATCAAGGCTGGCGTGTTGCACGCTAGGACTAACCTCTTCATACTCCAACAAGGATAACTTGAGCTACAAAGGTCCAAATTAAGCACCTTTAGTGGCACTAAAAAGCTAACTTCTAGATCTTCTCAACAATATATAATAGTCTATAGTGACATTCAATTTAGACCATGAACAACGAACATATTTGGGCTAAAAAAAGCATCTTGAAACCTAATGTGTTGCACGCCAAGACAAGGGAGCATTTGTTTTAAAAATGCCACCAAAATGCACCCTCCAAGAGCAAAACTGGCATGTCACACGCCAGCACCAAGTTTTGCACGCTAGAAAAGGCACCTCCCTGGAATAATTGATAAGATGGCGCGTTACACGCCAAGACTAGGGTGTGTTGCATGCTAAGGACATACCTCCAGACTCATTAAATATGTGGTGTGTTACATGCCAGATCTCAAGGGGCATGCAGCCACAACACGCCTTCACCCCTCCTTTTTAATGGGCATGTCACACATCTTATTCCCAAGTGCAACACGCCAATCTCCCAAGTTCAACACTCCCACTTCCAAGACCATTCTGTAAAACAGAGCTTTACACCTAGGATGTAAAACAGAGGTGGTGAGGCGCTACGACCTCTAAAAGAAAAATTACATATATAATATAGAGAAAAAGGTTTATAACTAGGAGCCTTTGAAGAAAGGGATAAAGCAAAACCGTTAAATTGAAAAGCGTAACGCTCACGAAGCGATAAAGCATACGAAGCAAGATAGAACAAGCTAAGGAGTTAATATACCAAGAGTTCTAAAATACATATAACAAAACTCAAGACTTGGCTCGCAAAGATAAATCGGCCTGAGCGAATAAGTGCATATACATATAGATATACAGGAAGACCCAAAATACAGAGTTACAAAAACCTGAGTCTCCAAAATCACCTCTAAGAGGGATTAAGACAGCATATATATAATAAGTGGAGATAATAAGCATCTAAGCAAATACAAATAACCAAAATAAACCCAAAAGATAAAGATCTTCGCAACATCAGAAGCTTCCAGCATGCTTCAACGAGGTGCCGCCTGTCCTGCATCTGAAAACCACAAAATCTTCCTCAAATACATCACCGAAAGAGTTATCCCAACCGAGGAAACAAATCCATGCCTCTTTCGACGAAAGGCAATATTTTACACAATCATTGGTACCAACCTATACAGGCGAGGATTCTCACAGCCACTACTAAAGTGCCTCGGCATGGAAGAGACCGCGACAGTCATGGCTGAAACCCACAAAGGTGTGTGTGAAAACCATGTAGGAGGCCGAAGCTTAGTGGCCAAAATACTTCGGGCACAATATTATTAGCCGACATTAAAAAGAGATTGCATACTTAAAGTACAGAAGTGCGACAAATGCCAGAAGCACGCAACAATTATACGCACGCCTGCCGAACAATTGCACAGTATGGGAGTCAGTTGGTCATTCTATAGGTGGGGGTTAGACATCATCGGATCCTTCCCGAAAGCAGCGGGTCAGGTAAAGTTCCTTTTTGGTTTCAATAGGTTAGTTTTTAAAATGGATTGAAGCACAACCACTGGCGCGAATAACAGCAGAAAAGGTACGATCATTCTTATGGAAATAGATCATATATAGATATGGTATTTGAGGAGAAATAATATCTGATAATGGTAGACAGTTTACAGATCATAACCTTGCTTCTTTTTTACAAAATCTTAATATTAAGCATCATTTTAGCTCGGTCAAGCATCCTCAGACAAATGGATAAGTAGAAGCCTCTAACTGAGTTATATTACAGGCTATGAAAAGGAAGCTCAGTGACACAAAGGGAGAATGGGCTAACCTCATTCCCAAAATCTTGTGAAGCTATAATACCACTATTCAATCAACCACGGGGGAACTCCCTTCAGACTAGTTTATGGATTGGAAGCAATGATACCTGTGGAGATCGTCATCCAACTTTAAGAGCCGAGCTATATAAAGACACTAAAAACACAATTACAAGAGTATCCGAGCTAGACCTCGCCGAGGAAGACAGAGAAATTTCCACTTTGAGACAACGAGCAATGCAGTAACTCATTGAACGAAGACATAACACAAGGGTAATCCCCTGAGTTTTCCAGCAAGGAGACCTCGTCCTCTGACGTACTGAAGAAGCAAGGAGACCTCCAAGCCATGGAAAGTTGGCCGCAAACTGAAAGGTCCTTTTCGAGTTATTAAAGTCCTCAGAATGGGGGCTTACTTGTTACAAACACTTACGGGAGACTCAGTCCCAGGATCATGGAATCTTTCCTCATTAACGCTTTATCAATCATGAATCCAACATTATTGGTGAATGAATGTACTCTTTTTCCCACTCTTGAGTTTTTTTATCATACTGTATTTTACTCAAAGAGGGTTTTAATGAGGCCGGACGCCAACCATCTCTATGTATTTTGTGAAAATTGATAAAGGAATTCTAATTACTATTCCTCCTTTTCAAATGTATATTCATAACGACAAAATAAAATACAAAAACCAAAACATGTCAAATGTGTTAACTACCAACCGAGCTTCATACTCAGAGACTGTTCATCAAACGAACTACCAAATAAAACCGATATTACATAATCGGAAAAAGTAGCAATGGTCCAAAAAACAAACAGAAATTCAAAATACATATATACTAAAAACAATCATGCCTCTTTATCACTAATGCTTGAGCTTTCATCCTCCTTTTCAACCATAGCATCATCATCTACCAGCTCCCCATTCACGACCACCTTTGTCGCATCCAATTTGCCAACTTATGTCTTTGGGAACACAACCCTGACTGAGAAACATCTCAGTCAAAACCCTGAGCAAATACGTCATAAACCTCGGTCTCCAACTCTTTAACCCGAGCACCCAACTGATCGTTCTTTATTTTCATTTTTTTCATTTTCTCCTCCGAGGAGAGTTGAAGACTTTTCACATCAGCAAGCTCAGACTCCTTCTGCTTCACCAAAGAGGAAAGATCAAAAATCATCTTTTCTTTTTCATTAGCAACCTTCATCAGCTCCTCAATAGTCGCAACATCCTTTTTCTCCCTTTCAAAAGCTAACTCCTGTGTTTGTCCGACCGACACAATGCAATCCTCAATGACTTGAAAAAACACACAAATTAGAAACAGACCTGAAAATTTATTTACAATCAACACAAAAATATACCTGCAAAAAGCGGCTTGCTCTTATGTGGCCAACTTCGTTGATCATCTTCAAGGTATTCATGCAACCTTCTCTACGATTCATAGGTCGACTCCACTAGCTGCAGATTAACGTCATCATCCTTTAAATCGACAACTTCGGCCATTTTCCCTTTAGTCGTCGACTGCCCCCTCTTTCGTTTGGCTTTTAGTTTCAGCTCAGATTGAACAACACCCATGCCAATATTGTTATATTAGCATTCGTTGTTGACCCTTCTTTCTCATTTTTCTTCCTCTGGCTGAAAAAAGATTTCAGACCGGCTGTGGTTATCGTCGGAGCCTTCTCTCCAACGACAAAATTTCCGAGCTATAATTAGTTCATACATTAGAGAAGAAAAACATTCTTACCCAAACCACAGTTACCTATAGAATGCAAAACTGCTTGCTTATCCGTATCCCATTTCAATAACTCGGTCATGGATAACAATTCTTTTGATTCCATCCCTTCAATTAAAAATTTCATAACACTATTGTCATCATCAAATATATCCTCAATGTTTAAAACCTGTACAAGTTTAGGAGACCACAAAAGAGGGAATCTTTCTTCCAAATACTCATTCAGATAAAAAGGAAACTCATCTAAAGCGCTTCAAATCTTAACGAACATTACTTTAAAATCTTTAAAAGACGATTTGTACAAAGCAGATCTACCAAGATGACTACTTAAGTTGACCCATAAGCCCCGACGAACCCCTTTCGCTTGAAACAACAAGAAGAAAAGTATCAAAGACGGAGGACGTTCTAACAACTCCATCAAAATTTGAAAAGCCCTAACAAAGCCCCACGAATTCGGGTGCAACTGTGTCGAGGCACAATTCAGCCAGTACAGAACACCACATTCAAACTTTGTGAACGACAGCCTAACACCTAGCTCTGTCAACAGGCAGCTATACAAATAAAAATAGGGCCAATCATTCAATTTCTCATAAACACGGTCCTTCTCCTCACATGGCAACACTTATATGCTTATTTGACTACCCTCCCTGACTCAAACATCAGAGCCTAACGGTTTCACTGATTCGTCATCATTAAAACACCATACATAACCCTTTACACTAGCGTCCACCCAACTATACGGGTCACTCTCATAAATTTCTGTCTTTGCTTTCCCCATTATCCCAAAGAAATAAAGAATCCAGAAAAAAAAACACAAAAAGGAGTCAAGACTCACCTTTTTTTCTCATTTTTTGACAAAGGAAAGTTAAACTTTTTCTATCTTCAGAACTCCTACAAATTTCCACTTAGGAAAAAGTAGAAAAATTTATGACAATAGTGGAAAACCAAACGGTTGTAAACACTTAAACTGTTTCTCATCTCAACCATCCATCGCATACCCTTCAAAAACATACATTAATCGAACGCTTAGGAATACACCGAAACTTGCACCACATTTCACATCAATCAATCTATGGGCGCGTGAAATTAGGTAACACTTCAGGTTACATTAATTACAAAATTTTCATATTCTATAGATGAACCAGGACGAGTTTGGGCGCTGGGCCACTCTGTTACACTCCGCAAGCCATTGTCGAGGTATACGTGCAAAAAAGCTCGCCTTTGCTCCTTTGGAAATATGACAAACTTGGGAGCTATGATGTGTACCTTATACCTCGGCAACAGAATCAATAAGCTCGGACATGTAAGGCACAAGTCAAACATGATCAGTAAAATATTATTGTTTAGAACCCCACATAGCAATATTCTCGAACTAAACAAAAATCTCGGTGAAACTCTAAACTGATCAACAAAGTGAACAAATTATTACTCTATAAAGGAATGAATAACAACGCAACAGCAGGGACATGATATACTTTAGTTGCTTTTACTTGTTCTTACCACATTATTGAGATTTTCTTCTAACTTGAGCATCGGAATATCTTGTGCAGGTGTTTTCACTCATGGTGTTTGACTCTAACCGACGTATAGCTTCTCCAACGAAGTAAGCTCATCGGTGCTAGGAGTCGCTATAACTCGGCCAAGACCCTCAACGAACAGAACAATCTGCATACATAGTATGACCCAAATAAAATCCACATCTTAGTGAAAAGAATAATCTGCATACATAGTAAAATGAACATCCTGCGGAGCATGTGTATACACAATCAAACAAATCAAGTAAAATACCAATAGTATATCTAAATAAACATCAACTTTATAATGAAAAAAAATATATACATACATAGTAAAATAAACATTTGATCTAGTTGATAAGAAGATACAGCAGCGGCGACGATGGCACAAAATTGCGAGAAAGCGGTTGCGACAAAAATAAAAAAAAGATTCAAAATTAAGACTAAAATTCAGAAAAATATTATTCTCCTATATTTTTTCTTTAAACAATTATCTCGATAAATTAATTACTCTTAAATATATTGTCATATTATTTTTTTCAAAAATTTAAGTATATAAGAGGAGACGATACGAATAGTTATACTTAAAATTTTTTTTTCAGTTTGTTTGATTTTTATATAAGTCATCTTTATTATTTTATTTGCTTTACTTTTTTTTTTAAATTCACCAAAAATCGAATTCTTAATTTTTTGAATATAAAATTCAAATACAATATAATATCATGTACATGATATGACTTGTTACAAAAGCTTAAATTAATAAGAGTAGTGAATATAAATAGTTATATTTTTAATATATCTAAATTTCGAAGACATAAATGTATCATTAATTCATGAAATTTGTGTTATTTCGAGGAGATAGGGAAATGTGCCTTCTATAAGCATATATAATAATACATGCACATTCAGCACCAGCCACAATATTGTATGTGTTCAAGAGCCTTTGTTTATTCAATATTTTCTTTGGCAGATG
>NC_029787.2:135081802-135087277 GCF_000816755.2 Arachis ipaensis | reverse complement strand
TAAAGAGCCACTATAAGTTCTTTATATATATATATATTGGAAAAGTATCCAACAAGATTTTTGAACAATGTGTAAATAATGTGAATTAATAAAGTTTAAAGACTAAATTCAATTAGTAGCATTAAATTAGGGTGTAGTGTATTTTCATTTGATTGGTGGTTGTTCATGTTGTTCAAAATTTTCATTGTTCCCCTAACATTCTATATATATTTGTGTGGGGGTCATTGTTCCTATTGAGTTTTTAAAAAACAATAACGAGTATATATGTGTAGATAATTGTCCTATTGTAATAATTTATTTGCTGTCATACTTAGAAAAAAAAATTATGTGCAATTTACGGATATGCTTGATCACCTTTGGCAATTATTTGGAAAAAGCAATATTTTCGGATTGCTATCAAAAAGACATTTTGTTATTACGAGCCAATAATAAAATAGTATGGTGTCTGTGGGACATTTTAATATTTTATTATGAGAATGCCACAAGAAGCTTCCGATTCTTTAAGCTTTCACATACATTATATATTCTCAATATTTTTAGTTTGACTATACTTTAATTTGTATGCTTATACTATATTAACTAGTTGTATTTGGAGGTACATTAACTAATTATACATAGCGAATTGAAATTTAGATGAATGTATATGGATGTATATATAATATAAAATATTTGCAACAATTTTCGTCAGCGATTAAAATAAAATAAGTAGTTAGAAGCTTACTTGGAGGTTAAACTATACGGTACGAGAAGTGTCTCTTTGATGATCTAAGCAATTGCGAAATGTTGTTGATTTTGATAAGGTCAATTCAATTCTCACTTTGATATATATTGTTCTCAATGGATTGCACTTTACTCCAAGACTTTGTCATGAAAATGACCCTTCTTAATTACATAATTAAATGGATATAAAACTCAAGGATTATTTCCTAGAAAATTATACTCAACTTTATTTTTGGTGTCTTACATACTTCGTTGGAGGTTTATGTATGCATACGTGAGAGATGATGAGTAATGTAGCAATTAAGTCAAAATCATGGAATTTTTCTTTTAAATAATTGTATACTGATATTTTGCTGTTCATTTTTTTTTTAGTTGTTATTTTTTGTGTTATTTTAATTTCTCTAAAAAAACAAAATTTATATTGGTACTATGCTATATATAGTCTGTTAGGATTTGAAATTATATTTTAAGAAATGGTTATCCGAAAATTATTTTTCCTTTAATATTTAATAGAACTTATTTGTTTAGAATTCAAAATCCATATGAATATATTTTAGGTTTTTGATAATTATTTTATTTTTGGGTGTGGTGGATAAAACCCTATTAAAATATGGGTGTAAATAATTATATGTTTACTCAAGAATAATTTTACAAAATTTATAACAAATACAATAAAAATTCAATTTTGATTCGGTAAAATAATTTTAAATGTTCATCAAATTATATAATATCACGTCGGTAAAAATAATCATTTTTTATATTAATTACGTAAATAATAATTCAAAAGAACTAATTATGATTAAAAGATTGTGTAAAAAATTTAAAAAAAAAATGATATGTGTGTGTGTGAGTCTAAGTTGTTGGTTCCACGTGGTTGGAAACTCTGTCTCACTCTCTCTCTCTCAACCTTTTCACTCTCTCTGTCTCTCTCTCTCTTCATTTTCTTGCTCCCAGCATAGTATATATATCTCAAATTGAGTGTGTAGCCGACGATACCATCTCATCTTCATTTGCAACTCAAAGCTAACAGCAGTTACCATTATTCCTTAGGAATCTTATCTCACCTTTCAACGCTTTTTTTCATTTCTTACCTTATAATACACTTCCAGATTCTTTACCTCCATTCTTCGTTTTTCTGTGCCACAGAATCTTAAAGGTACTCCAATGCACCTCATCAATTCTCTCTCTTGTTCTTCATTGTTCTGGCGTTTGGGATATGAGAATCTTTCTTGCTCCTTGTTTTTCTTTTGAGATCCATGGGCTTCCTTAGCTGCTTTAGTCTTTCATTCTATCTTGTTTTCTTGAATCGGAAGGTTTGGTTGTTGGTGTATTTGGAATGAAATGGCCAAATGGGGTTTCCTTGTTTTTATTTCACTTTCAGCTTATCCTTTCATTGATATAAATATTGGATTTTTTTTGAAAGAAAATATTGGGTTTGGTTAAAAATGGAAGCTTTTGATTTTGGGGTTTGCGGATCCGTGAACATTTCTGTCTGTTTTATAGCAGCAGAATATGAGTTCCTTTTCTATCAGTTTGAAAAATGCTAATAAATAGAATGTGTATTGCTATGTGACTGGATTTGCATTCCATAAATTTTGACACATGAAAAATGCAGCATCTTGTATGGTTAATATTAATATTGATTTCTTTTGTGGTTTTCAGGACCACAGATTGGTTTTGTTGTCTTATGGGGATATCTTTTTCCTTCTCATGTCCATTTGCCAAGTACAATGATGTCGAAGATGGATTAGATTCTATGGTTGTAAAATCCATTGACTTTGGCAATGACGAAATCAAGACTCTAGTAAGATCAGTGAGTTTCAACAACAGAGATTCAGAACCAACCATCCTTAAATCCCAAGGTTCAGGGAAGATGACAGTAGAGAAGTCTGTAAGCTTCAAGCGAAAAGATTTCAGTAGTGTGATCTCAGACAATGCTCTTGAGTTTGATAAAGAGAATGAATCATTTGTCTCAAAGATTAGCAAAAAGATTAAAGACACAGATGATGAATCTCCTAGGCTAGAATGTGAAGCAGAAACAATCCAATCAGCACTTTTGAATCCACACAATCCTAAACACATGGCTGCACTTAAATTACAGAAAGTTTACAAGAGCTTTCGCACTAGAAGAAAGCTCGCGGATTGCGCGATTCTTGTTGAACAAAGCTGGTACTAGTTTGTTGGCTTGAGAGCCTCTTTTGTTCTTGTCAAAACTCAATCTGTTTCTAACATGTTTTTGTTTGATCTTTTGAATAGGTGGAAGCTTTTAGATTTCGCCGAACTCAAGCGCAGCTCGATATCTTTCTTTGACATTGAGAAACATGAAACTGCCATTTCGCGTTGGTCTAGAGCTAGAACCAGAGCTGCCAAGGTATTGTTAACATTATTATGCCTTAAGAGTTTGATTTATTTTAGTTGATCTTATAAGTTCCAACTTTAAGGCCTTAAGAAACTATATTAAACATCTCTTTGTCATTTCAGGTTGGAAAAGGTTTATCAAAAGATGATAAAGCTCAAAAGCTTGCTCTACAACACTGGCTTGAAGCGGTTAGTTCAACAACTGTACTAGTACTTTATCTTGAGCCAAATTGGTTTGGCAGTCAATGATCGGTTATTATGTTACTGACCAATTTTTGTTTGGTAAAACAGATTGACCCGCGCCATCGCTATGGACACAATTTGCACTTCTATTATGATAAATGGCTTCAGTGCCAAGGCAGAGAACCCTTCTTCTACTGGTAATATTCTTTGTAAAATAGTTTCCTTTGTTACAATTTTTGGCTAGTTTTAGACAATGGAGTTTGAGATTAAGCTTCTGATTTGAAATTGCAGGCTTGACATTGGAGAAGGAAGAGAAGTAAATCTCGAGAAGTGCCCGCGTACTAAACTTCAAACTCAGTGTATCAAATATCTTGGTCCGGTAAGATTTCCTTCATTTATATGGGAACATTAAACTTAGTAGATATATTTACTTGAGTCACCATTGATTTTCATGATGATTCATTATTTTTCATTGCTGTGTCTTCCAGATGGAAAGGTTGGCTTATGAAGTTGTTGTAGAGGATGGAAAGTTCTTCTACAAACAATCCGGAGAGCTCCTTGACACGACCGAATCAGATGCACATGCCAAGTGGATTTTTGTCCTTAGCACATCTAAGTTGCTGTATGTTGGCAAGAAAAAGAAAGGTTCATTTCAACATTCTAGCTTCTTGGCTGGAGGAGCTACATCTTCTGCTGGCCGTCTGGTTGTCGAACATGGCGTCTTGAAGGTACGAATCTTGCAGAAAGTTTCAAAGTTTTGTTATTTTTGCCAAGTTTCGGTTGCCTTCGATGGCTAATGAATATTGTTTTGTTTCAACAGGCAGTTTGGCCTCATAGTGGTCACTATCGTCCGACAGAAGAGAACTTTCAGGAGTTTATTTTATTCTTGCAAGAGAACAATGTGAACCTCTCTGATGTCAAGGTATCAAAATTTGAAACAAAGCAGTGATTACCAATTTGTGATAGTAAAGATCTGTTTTCAAGAAGCTGGAAAAAACAAACATATTCTGAATGAAATTGCTTTTCTATGTGCAGATGGCTCCAGTTGGCGAGGCTGATGAATTATTTTCAGTAAGAAGCATGGGACATCTCAGAAGCCACTCGTCCGAAGAGGACTTCACCGAGAACATCAGTGGCTTGGAGACCGAAGAGAGCATCGTCCAAGACTCAATCGAAAAGCATGAAAATTTGATGGAAACCAAGGATGCTTCTGCATTGACAACACCTCGCTCAAGGCAATTCCAGATTCTTGGAAGAGAACTATCCAGTCTTCAAATACCGAAAAGGGGAATTGAAGGACTAGAAAGTGAGGAAGGAAACGTTGCAAAAAGTATCAAGAGTTTTGAACCGGTGTCTCCTACAGCTGATCAAGAAACAGAACCATTTGCATCAGAGCTAGACCACCAAACTCCTAAGCAAAATGTGAGTGACAAAAAGGATGGTGAGAGTGATGAAGAAACAGTTCCAGAAGAGTCAATACTCAAGAGAATCAACTCACACAAAGGGATGAAATCCTACCAACTTGGTAAGCAGTTATCCTGCAAATGGACAACTGGAGCCGGACCTCGAATCGGCTGTGTGAGGGACTACCCGAGTGAACTCCAGTTTCGCGCTTTGGAGCAAGTTAACCTGTCCCCAAGAAGCGCTGCCCGGACCAAGTCGCCTTTAGCTCAAAGAACCACCTCCGGTTTGAGTCCTAGTGTTTCTTCTATCGCAAGTTTGTGTGGCGATACATCAGCAGAAACACAATTTGAATATATGAACATGTCTCAAAGAAGTGACCATAATTCAAGATCAGAGTTCTCCCCACTGATCAGAGGAACATCAGTGATACCAGTTATTCATATGTCATGAGTGAATAGAATTACCATTTGATTTATTCTTTTCTGTTGTGAATAGGTAACAAAAGTATACAAGTTTTTAGTATACAAATTTTTCTGATGTTGTTTATGTTAATTCACATAGCCATTCTTTTTTCACTCATTTATAATGTAGGGTGGAAATTGTAAAATTTTATCAAGGGTCTATTTTGCACCCGTAAATTAATACAAACAAATATTCAATCACTGTTCTTAGAATTGGAAGCATGTTTTGCCGTGTATAAGATTTCAGACCATGATAGTATTAGTAACTTCAACGTTAAGGTTGTTGGAAATAAATAGTATTACCATGTGTTAAATAATTTGTTATTTTTATTATTTTAAAAGATTAATA
>NC_029787.2:135061457-135081674 GCF_000816755.2 Arachis ipaensis | reverse complement strand
GATCTTCATTTGATGAAGATTAATGAATCTTATTTATTAAATTATATATATAAATAGTACATATAAATATATGACTATTAAACTGACTTACTTTGAAAATTTCTAATGGTTGTAATTACCGCAAATTTGTCAATAGGATATTCAAAATGAACATAGTACTAGAATTTCTTTGACCTGCGACTATCATATTAATTAACGATGTATTTATTATACTTTGATTTCGGATACCTAATTCCTTAGTGTGCTAGTTGAATGGATATTGAGTGTGATTTAAATATTTGTAAAATTAATGATTAGTCAACAAGAAATCCGTCAACTCGGTAAAGAGTTTAATTTGTATGATTATAATGATTGAGATAAATAAAACCTTCGGCAAGGGAATTTAATAAATGAAGAAATGAGTTTTTTATGTCATTCGCAGTTTATTATAATAATGAGAACAATTTAGAGTTTGACAATTAAACCATATTTTAAGGGTTAATCAATAGTTAAAAGATGAAAGGAATTATACTTTGTTATTCTTGAGTTTTTAGTAAATATATATTATTTCATACTATCGGGTCATTGATAAGTGTTGTTAGACGCCAACCTTAATTAGTAAATTGAGTATGACTAATTTACTATCCCTAAGTATTGAACATTTGGGGCCACACACTAACGAGTGTTCTAATCTTTGATATAGAATTATTTAATTATTATTTTAATTTGATAAAATAAATAATTATATTAATTCAAATAAAATATTATTATATTATTAGTACTAATAATATAATAATAATATGATGATTGAGAATATTAAATGAAAATTAAAAATAATTAGTTATTCTATTTTTAAATTTAAATTTGGTAACAAATCTTATATACTATATATATGACAAGAGTAAATGAATGAGATACAAGAGTTTTATTTTATTACTTCTTTATATACAAATATATGTGAGTATACGATGTGCAAAGAATTGTGAAGTTTTTCAATTTCGATGTGCAAAGAGTTGACGACACGTACTAAGGTATTTAAATTTGATTTATATTATTTAAATAAAATTTAAGTATAAAATATATCTTTGAAATTATTTTTTTTTCTATTGCATATTATAAACACATAATAATCCTATAAAAATCCGAGCGGATTTACCTCACCATGTTAACCAACAATCATTACATTATTTTTCCTTTGATTTTTCTCTTTATTTTCTTTGCTTTTATCATCATGTTAACACGGTTGAAGTTTGAAAAAATATTCTGGTTGGTGAACTTTGTGTATGTCTTTGTTATAGTTAATTCCTTCCTATTTCCTAATATATTTAATGCTATTGTTCAACACAGTATATGAAAGAGTCAAGGTGAAAAAAACAGAGGTTTATCACCAAAAATATTTCACATTTTTTAAAAAAGTTTAAACATAGGAATTTTAAGAACGATTAATTGATTCATGCATTCTTCTTTCCTTTGGATGATATTAATCTATTCATTCAAATTTAATTCTTCTATTTTGTCCTTTATTCTAAAAGAATTTATTATTTATTTAAAAAAGAATTATTTTACAGTAGTTTGTGAATTGTAGGTAAACGATCCTTTTTAATTTGAATATGGAAGTAACAATGTGATTGGGCTGGGATATGGAGAACACAGGTGCTTCACATCTGTATGGTGTTAGAGTAACAGAATTTAGACCATGTGAGACAGTCCTAGTTGTTAAAGGTAAAAAACACGGAGGCTTCGATTTTCTTCTTGCGAGCTTCAAATTTTTCCAATTCTAAATTGGACCAACGAATTTGTTCTGCAAAATTTTTAAATCAAGCAACTTGCAGGGTCTGAGTTCTACATCTGACACTCACAAAAAGCTACAGATTTATCTTGTACCTCATGAATCTATATCCGAGCACATTACATACAAGGTTTCCATAATCATAAAATTGAACCAGGTAGACGGTGCCATATTTTTATTTTTAGGAGAGTGTTAGGTAAATAATGACTATTTTGAACAACATGAACAACCACTAATCAAATAAAAATATAATATATCCTAATTTAACGTTACTAATTAAATTTAAGATTAATCTACTCTTTTAACTCTATTAATTCACATTGTTTACACATTGTTCAAAAATATTGTTGGTATTTTTCCTTATTTTTAATGTTGGATTAACAATGATATTTTTTTGAATTGTGATCTGTCTTAGTATTTTTCTAAGATATGGAATGATTTAATTTAGGAAGTATAAATCGGATTGTCCAATTTTTAGATACGAAAATTGGATCGTCTGATTTTTGTACTCGAATCCTCCGATTTGTATTTAAAAAGTTAAAAAAATTTTGAAGTACACAAATCGAATGGTCCAATTTATGTACCTTTTATAATTTTAAAAAATACTAAAAATTACAATATTAAGAGATATTACTTATTCTATCCTATATCTAAATTTTTTAGCCACGTAGTATCAAAATTAGTTGTACGAAAAAATGAATTAACTTCTTACAAATGAAATTAGAGTTACTACGAGAAAAATGTTATTTAAACATATTTTATATACAATAATAGGAATACAAAAAGAATTTATTATTTTTCTTGGCATGACAATTATCATCTTGTGTGTTCTCTCTCAATGTGTCTTTGTATGATATAGGCCTACTAATTAGTAGAAATAACATAACATCGCCATTAAAAAAAAATGAAAAAGAGGGAAAGAACCAGTAAGAGAGGGAATAGTTGTGAAAAAGGTTTTTTTTTGGTCTTGGTTGTGATAGAGTCTAAAAATAGAGGGTATTATTATGTTGACTTTTGGGCCCAAAACTGGAGCATATTTCAGGCCCATAATGGCCCAAAGTTAATCAGTAAAAAAAATAAAAAATCAGTAAAAAAAAACTAACTTAAATTAGTGGAGAAATCAATTTATTCATCTATTTAAATAAGTATTGAAGATTAGAATCTCATCATACAATAACCTATTAATTAGCCATATACATTTAAATAAAATTTAAAACTATAATAAATTAATTCTTAATTTATCAAATTTACAAATACTTTTGGCAACCAAAAGAAACTGGAAAAAAAAAAAGAGAATAAGGAAACGATCGAAAAGTAAGAGGAAAAAACAATAAAGAATAAAGAAGTGAAGTGGGTACTGAAAACGAGGAATAAAAAGCGTGAATTTAGAAAGTTCTGGATTGCAATTTGCACAAGTGTTTCCTTTTATTTTTCAACAGTAAATCATCAAATCGAATCAAACACTTTATATATAGGGTTGCATAGATTTTCAATCTTTTGATCTATTCGCACTCCACTAACCAGGTTAGCCCTAATTCCATCCCTTGTTTCTCTCGCAAATTTTTCATTCCAAACGCGTTATTGTGCAGTGTTTTGCTATGGTCTCGAAATTCGCTTTGAAACAGTGCCGATTAGTGGTTAATTGCTATCAATTTTGTATAGTTGAACATATCTCGAGAAAAACCGTCTAATTTGCTGAGTATGAGAAGTTAAAGAGGGCCAAATATAATCGGAATGCTTAGAGAAAGTAGTTCTTGTTTTTTTAAGACTCTTAGGGTTTTCTGAATTCAGCATCGTGAATTCGTGATCCTTTGATTCTGCCATTACTGTTATGCTGGGCGAGCTAGTTAATTCATATATAAATTCGATTCACAATATTTAGATATTTTGGTCAGCTTCTGGAAACGAAAGCCTACAGAAGGAACCAGCTCCAGATTGCTATAGCATGTTTATATTCATCCCCTGGCCGTTACTTTCAGTATAGACCAGTGTTGTCCAATATTGTTGCAGGCTTGCAGCCACCCGTTTGTTGTTTTGTTTTCTATGTTAGATAAGTGGTTAGATCACTCTAGCTATTAGTGCATCAAATAATTGTTTGTTGATTATTGTTTTTGGTGTGATTAAAAAGTGCTCCTTTTTGCATTAACTATCAATGTTTTGAAATTTTATTCCTTTTGATTTCCATTTATACTATCAAATGATGGTAGTATGTCTGATGTTTTGCATACTTGTGATTATGAAAGGGCTCTTTATATTGAAACCAATATAGGCCATACTAAATTTTAACTTGAACCTCTGAGATTTCAACCAATTTTGCTAGGTTGATGCAATCTTCAAAATCTCAGAATTAACAATCACAGGTAAATTTTAGAATAAATCCCCTGTTATCTCAAACTGTGTGAGGATGAAGTGGGAGAGAATATTAATTATTTGGTTTTGCTTATGAATATTTTAAACTTGTTTGCATTATTCAATATTTCAATTAGAATTCATCTGTCGTCACCGATTTTTGTTTGGATGATTTGATATGTGGCAGGATTTTTTTTGATAAGCAAGAACTTGAATTTCGAAAATGCCAAAAATTAGAAGAGCTCGGTCCCAATCTATTGATTGCACTAGGTCGCATCCTTACCCTTCCAACTCCAAAAACGATGAGCTACATAAACCCAAGAATTTGGTGGGATCAGTTGATGACGTGAAAGAATGGGAGGATGCTACGTGTCCTATTTGCATGGAATCTCCACACAACGCCGTTCTTCTGAAATGTTCTTCCCATGAGATGGGTTGCCGTCCTTATATGTGTAATACCAGTTACCGGCACTCCAACTGCCTTGACCAGTTTTGCAAGTCATTTGGTTCTCATCTCTCATCAACAATACTGCAAGAAATCCCTCTCACAAGCACAACCTCTAACAGTAGGGATGCTCAATTAGAGCCTAGACACTCCTCAGAATATGGGAGCCAATTGCAGGCAAAGCTCATCTGCCCTCTTTGCCGGGGAGAGATATTTGGATATATGGTCTTGGAGCCTGCTCGTAGGCACATGAATTCTAAACCAAGGAGTTGCGCTTCTGAGACTTGCGAATTCCAAGGAACATATGCAGAACTCCGGAAGCATGCTAGGTCTGAGCATCCATCCGTCCGACCATCTGAGGTGGATCCCTCGCGACAAAGTGATTGGACGAGGATGGAACGGGAAAGGGACTTAGAAGATCTTTTTAGCTCAATTCATGCAAGACCTGATGTTGATAACAGAGACACAATGTTGACTGGGGATCTTGCTGATTTAATGTCCTTTTTCTTGTATGAAATATTTTCTTCTATTGAAGATGCTAACAGGATGGCTAGTTTGATGTCGAGTAATAGACATAGAATGCCATTACATGATAGAAGGTCTGGAACAATGCAGAGGATACCAAATGGTACACAGACAAGTCAATCGGCTAGATGGAGATCCAATTTACCTTTAGCACATCAACCAGAGAGAACTCAGAGAGGAAGAAATATATCATCATCCCGTGCTGTGCAGGCGAACCGTCCTGCTAGATGGAGAACAAACTTATCGCTGTCATCAAGGATGCCTCGTGAAGCTCACCAGTATTATAGAGAGGTGAGCCCAGGGTTGAGGATGACATCTTCAACAAGGATGTCTCGATCAGGAATTTCTAGAACTACTCCGGAAAACACACCTTCATTTGGAAGAAATTCGTCATCTGGAAGGACTGCTGCACATCATCTACGATGGCGTGACCAAGGATGGTCGTCGTCATAGGATAGGCAATAAGGCTTTAAATAATGCAGTCTCTGGAACAATTTATTTGGTGATTATCATTTAATTTAATTCCTTCAAGGAAATCTTTTACATTTTTTTCTTGTTTTGTTTTCTAAGAGAATTGCATCACTAATAAATACCATCTCCTGTAGAAAAATCAATCTACATCACAAATCAAGTCCAACCAAGTTGCCATAACTTAATTTAGTTCCACGCGCCATTATCTCTAATAACCTTTTGAGTTGACATGTGACTATATATAATTGGCTTTTCTATGCGGCTTTCATTTTTTTTGTTTTCAAATTTTTTCAACGTTTTCTTCTTTCTCTGCATTCTATGCGTTCTCTTTCTTCTTTATATTCTCTTCGTTTTCTGGGTTTTTTTGTGTTCTTCGATCAATGCTCTTTAATCTGATTTGAAGATTTGGATTAATTTTTTTTTTAAATTAAGCTATGAAATCAAGTTTGAACATATATTTCATTTTCGAAGACAATAAATGATGCAAGTTCACACTGTCAGTTGAACCAGGACTAATTGAATTATTGTTTTAAAACGAATCAAGTGGATGGGGTTTGGTTTGAACCTTGTTAATGTAATTCGTTAGAATCAAGTGGATGGGGTTTGGTTTGAACCTTGTTAATGTAATTCGTTAGTAGTTGATGCTGGTGTAGTTGTTTTTTCTACAAGTTGAATAATTTTTGTTTTTTTTTTTTTTTTTTTTGTAAAAATCAGTGTTCATAGTTAAAGGTTTGAATTTGAATGGAAGATTGGAGTTTTGAATTGTTTTTTTGATGAATCTATTTATGTTATGTTTAATGGTAGTTTCGGTGCATTTTGAAACACAATTTGGTGTAATATAGAATTGTTTTCGGTGTCGTGCTTATAAGTTTCGGTGTTTTTTGTGTCCGTTTATCCCAAAGGTTGGGATGACTTTTACCACACTTGAAGAAGAGGCTGTTGCGACTTCTTCTCCTTCTCCTTTGTCCTCATTTTTTTTCATTATTATTATCATCATCCTTGTCTTCTTTTTACGTGTAACAGTTTAAATCCAGAATGCACCGAAATTTCTTAATGATAACGACACATAAACAAACTCAATTCAAAACAAATTCAAACTAAAAGTGCACTTTATTTAAATTTAGAATACATCAAAATTACTTAATGATAATTCAAAACTCCTCCTCTTCCTTCTTTTTCTTGTTCATATTTTCTTCTTATTTTACCTTATTTACTCACTTAACAAGAATAAAATCAAACAAAAAAGAAAAAGAAACGCATAATGATATAAAATCACTAGGAAGAGGAGGAGGAAATAAATTCAGCAACAACAATAAAAGAATAACAATGAGAAGGAATGCAAAGAAGAAAAAAGAACGCGAAGAAGGAGAAGGAGCGGGAGCGTCGGAATCATTTCACGTAGTTACACACCCCACTAATAAAACAGATTTTTGTTGAACTTGTACTTAGTCACTAAAAAAATTTTAATTAGACTTAATTATCAAAAAGACTTGGATGTGTAGTATAACTTTACAAAAATATAACCGGTCTTGATTTTGCATTTCTAGCAATTTTGTAAATCCAAGAAATCTTTGTTGATCGTTGATCCTCCCTTTTTTTCTGACTCAATTTCAGTACTCAAGTTAAAGGAATGGTAACAAATCATGTGAGTAATTTTGGTATAGTGTAAATTTTCAATCTTATTTTTTTAGGTGTCTATTTTCAATTTCAATTAATCAGCTGTAGTTTATGCGCAACCGAGGAAGAAACGGGAAAATAAAATCGATTTTAGCGTTCATAAGAGATGGATAATGAAAATATATCTTTTCCTCACATTCATTAAGTAAATTAACAATAAATCTTGAGGGGAAAATTACATAAGAGATGGATAATGTTAAACAAAAATTCAGCCTGCTTTAGAGCAACAGATTTAAGATTCCCTGGATAAGGGGTGAATAAACTTAGGGCTTGTTTGGGTGAGCTTTTAAAAAAAAGATCTTTTTTTAAATTATTTTTTTTAAAAGATTTTATAGAGAAGTAAAAGTAATTTTATGTTTGGATATCTCATGTAAAAAGGTTTTTTTATCTATCAATTATGTTTGGATATAACAGTATAAAAGTACTTTTTTGTTCATTTATTACATAAAAAACATTTTTTTAAAGAAAAAAAATCTTTTAAAAAAATGTAAATTACAACTTCTCAAAAAAGATTTTTTTTTTATTTTACTAGTGCTTTTACTTTTACTACTAGAAATTTACCAAACACGTTAAAAAATAAAAAAAAAGATCTTTTTTCATTGAAAAAAAATTTTTTTTTTTAACAAAATAATGGCGCCCAAACATGCACCTGGTCCTCCTCTAGTTTCTCTTAAGTTGCTACTCTTGAGTTCATCCAACCGTTTAACCCATTCAATGGGAGAAGAGTGCTCTCTTGTGTGAGGGTGCAACACAAACAGTGAATTTTATATTCACAGTTTGGAAACATGAAGTTGAATGACTCCCCTAATCTGTATTATTAGGCAAGTCATTAAAATTTGAAAATCAAGGGCAAAGCGGGCGAAGAAAGTTGAATTTGATTTGATTTTTCGTGCAACACACACAAAACGCAAACGCAAAAACGAAGGGCTGTATTTGTGAGAGGCAACAATGGAGGTAGAGGATGACTGGGACATGACCGTGGAAGAACTCGATTCTCTTGAACGCGATGCTTTCCTTCTTCTCAACAATTCAATGTGCACCAACAGCAACAGCACCATTTTCCAAAACCACCTTCTGCCAACCCTTCCCACCAAACCCCATTTCCGATTCCCGTCCTCAAAGGGTAAAGTTTTAATATTTTCTTCATTTCATATGTTTCCCATTTTGTATTGTTCATGTTTGCTTTTCTTTTGGCTCTTGTTGGGTTAAATTTGTCTTTTGGTGTGTGGGTAATTTTGTTGAAGTGTTGTTCATGAGTGTGTATCCCTCATTTTAATGTTAGAAAACAAAATAATGCAGAAGAATCAAAAGACGTTTGCTACTACAGTCTTAGTATTCTTCCCTGTACCCTGTGGTTCAGTTTCTGGAAGGAGAACTACTCATAGTGTGTTTGTATTGCAATCCAGGTGGACGCTTTGCCTCAAGGAAAAAAGTATGCTTCTTTCCTTCAAAACCTTAACATTTGTTTCAGTGTCATTGTTCATGGCTGTATTACTTGTCTCTAATTCTATTATCTACCATAAACAAAATAATAGTTATAAACTTAGAAGTAATTTCTTCCGGTTTTAGAAATATCATTTGTTGATCTATTGGCATTTGCTTTGGATTTTGGCTTTATATGTAACCAGATGAGCCTTCTAAAGAACTGCCGAAGTTTTCTGTCAAACTTTTTCTCCATTCAGTGGGCATGTTGCAGCGAAATTCCAATATGACCTGGTTTCACATGCTAACTTCATCAAGAGTATTGAATTATATTTCTATTGAAAATTTTGAATTTTCCATAATTAGGGGCTATGTCATTGACCTTGAACAAGTTCCTGTATACTCATGCTTTATAGGCTATGTTTCATGGCAGGTAATAATTTCTGCTTTTCGGAGAATTCCAAGAGCTTCTTGGAATGCAAAAGAAAGGTCTCTCTCTCTTCCAGCAATAAGTGTGTGTTCATCCTAGCATGGTTTTCTGGATTGGCTGTTTTCAGGGCTTAGTTATTTGAAAGATTTTTGAGTTTGCAGGTTATGGATGTTCCGCTTTCTTCCTTGTAAGAAGCAGAGAAGGTTCTAGGAGAAATCTAATTATAAAGTTCAGGTAATAATTCTTCTATTTTCGTTTTCTTTATAATTGGGATACTGATGTTATTATTTTCTATGTTAATGAGAATTGAGCTTGGCTTATATAATTTCTTTGGGGGGAAAGCTGGTCAAGTGTTTGGGATTCCATCCATATAGTAGCTGTTATAGCAAAGTAAATTTTTGTTTCGCAGGCAGAACATATTTTTCCATGTTGATGGTCCTTGTGCCTTAGTCACTTTGGTATTATTCAACACTGCATGTGGTTGGCAGTTTTCTTGTCTATTTAAGTATAAGCAAGCAAGCAGCGTTGTTGTTTATGGAGATTTCTTTCTTTTTTTCTCAAAATATCTCTTGTCGGGTCTCTAACTAGCTGCTTTTATTGTAAAACCTTTTTGCACTCTGCACTCATATATGTGCTATGTTTCAAATGGCAAAATAGATTATCAAAATAGTGTTCAAAGCAGAGAACTCTTGAACAGTTTTGTCAGAAGATGTGATAAAGTGGATAGGTTGGAACATCAGCCTGACCCAAAACGACCCCGTCAGTCATGACTTGCGAGATGCGCAAGATGGATTGGAAAGTGAATCCATTTCGCACATACGAGACCGGTGGCAGGTGAATCGGAACTTAAATCTTGATGTCTTCATGCAGAAGTTTTCCTGTAGTATTTAACCATAGGTACATGGGGAATTACACCTTTGATGACACAAATGCCTTTTGAAGTTAAAATCCATTGTACAACAAATAACAGATTATGAGTACAACTTACAACACTAAACTATGTTGCTGGTGCTGGAGAATGGAGATAATGGTTTGGTTATTGGGAGAAAATGTTGATCAAGTCTCCCATTAGATTTTAGGTTCCACTTGTTCTTAACTTTTTGCTCCCCTAGTTAATGTATGGGGCTTTGTACAGAGTAGTATATTATCATATATGAATTACACGTGTAAAGAATTTCTTTACACCATATAAATTTTAATCTATATGCATGCATGTATCATTTTATTTTTAGAATTGATTATCTCCGAATACATAGATGTTAACTGAAAATGAAAGAGACACATGATAACTTGATAAGTTGCAATGCTACCTTATCTTGAAATCAAATCATAACAACCAATCAAGGGCATGATAGAAAAGTAAAATCTAGAATTTATCCAAAATCCTAGAAAAAGTAGGGTCATCATCACTTATTTATGTTAACAACAGAATGAAACCATGATATCTCAAAAAGCATAAGCAAGATGTCATCATCACTTATTCGAAATTCACTAAGACGAGTGAATGCCAACAGCAATAGTGCAAATATTTCAAAAAGCATAGATGATTTTAAGCTAAAGAGAATATAGACACAATTCGAGTAAGATCATAATCCTCAAAGACATTAATATTTAATTCATTGTTCATTCATAATCCTATTAAAAACGACGATAAAAAGCCACAGGAAATAACAAGAAAAGTTGCTATATTACTCTGTGGTATGGTAAAATCTTCGACCCTTGGTAGGTGGCCAAACAAAGGCGTAGCGCATATCATTAGCAGGGTTTCAGTTCTTCATGACGTAGACACACCTCTTATGAACAGTCACTTTTAAGAAATCTCGCTCCATGGGAGGAGCCCCACTGTCAAGTTGTAATGCTGCAAAGTCCTCCAACAGGGACAGAGTGAAAATTGAGAAGCAGAACGCCAATGATTAGGATCCGGAATCCAATAGTTCAGCAGAGAGTATTGCACACACCTTCCCGTTGCCAAGGTCAACAAGATTGACTCTGGCCCTATCTGTCATCCAAGGTTGGAAACCCTCAAAAAACAAATCAAGGTATTGATATAATGCGACGCGGCCATTCTGGTGGTTAACCAAAATGGCAAACACCTTCTCCAAAGGTGTGTTAAGAGGAGGTCCATCCACATACTTATTGTTACGGTGGGTAACCAGAGCTTAGTGGGCCGGATGGCGTTGGTTGGCCCAAACGTGTGAGGGAGGTGACTATCGAGTGAACCTGAAACTCGGTGTTCCTCCGTCCGACTTGTACGTGCGAAAGAATGGGGGGTGGGTCCTAGGGGAGGAGCCCTCAGTTGACACTGAATTTATCACCCACCTACGTACTCACTATAGAATTTGTACTTCTGAAGAAGATGAGCCGAAGTATGAGTTGATAGTCCCGGGTCTAGAAGACCGGGTTTGTTTCGGGAGGGCTGACGAGACGGCCCCTCATTTCTTTTTTATGTATGAGAGTATGGTCACTCGTTTGGGCGTTTTTCTCCCTTTTTCAGAGTTTGAAATGTCTGTATTGCGTCATTGCCGAGTGGCTCCCACCCAGCTTCACCCCAACTCTTGGGGTTTTCTGAAAATTTATCAATTTATCAGCCAGGCTCTAGAGTTTCCAACTTCTCTGAGGATTTTCTTTTACCTTTTCCATATGACCAAGTCCTTCAGTGGGCTAAATAATAAGCAACAGTGGGTGTCCTTCCGAGCCATACAAGGTCGGAGGCTTTTTACCCTTTTTGACGAGTCCTTTCACGACTTCAAGAACTACTTTTTCAAAGTGCAAGCTGTAGAGGGTCACCACCCCTTTTTCCTGGATGAGCATTCCTCTCCCCGATTTCCTTTATATTGGAGGGATCTTAATGCCGATCCCGCCAAAAATCTGGAGAGGGCTGCTAGTCGGCCATTCAGCTGTTGGACCTCTCTCAAACAAGTCGGGCTTTTCATCTCTAGGATAGCTCTACACTTGTCGGGATTGGCTTCGATCCCTCTTTGTGTTAGCATGAATCCTAGAAATTTTCCTGCCTCCACTGCGAAGGCGCACTTTGCAGGATTTAGTCTCATCCCGTGCAACCTTATGGTGTCAAAGACTTGTGAGAGGTCGGATAGGAGGTCGACTTCCTCCATGGTTTTTACCAACATATCGTCGACATATGCTTCGATTAAGCTCCCTAAGTGGGGGGCAAACACCTTATTCATCAGCCTCTGATATGTGGCCCCTGCATTTTTCAATCCAAATGGCATGACCACGTAGCAATAGTTGGCTCTGGGCGTGATGAATGATGTTTTTTCTTGGTCTGGTTCATACATCGGGATTTGGTTATATCCTGAGTATTCTGATCTCCCCTCACCGTTGCTATCCCCGACGAGGTCGGAAACTTCATGCAGAGGTGGGGCGTCGATACCACCGCTCCGAGTTGATTAAGGGTAGCTCTGCCGATTAAAGCATTATAGGCCGACCCCACGTCGATGACTATGAAGTCTATACTCAGAGTTTTTGATTTTTCCCCCTTTCCAAAGGTGGTGTGGAGGGGTAAAAATCCTAGTGGCTTTATTGGCGTGTCACCTAATCCGTACAAGGTGTCGGGGTAGGCTCTTAACTCTTTCTCATCTAAACCTAGTTTGTCGAAAGCGGGCTTAAAGAGGATGTCTGCTGAGCTTCCTTGGTCTACTAGTGTTCTGTGTAAATGGGCATTTGCCAGGATCATGGTAATTACCACTGGGTCATCGTGTCCGGGGATTATTCCTCGCCCGTCTTCCTTTGTGAATGAAATGGTCGGAAGGTCGGAGGACCCCTCTTCGACCTGGTAGACTCTCTTGAGATGTCTTTTACGAGAGGATTTTGTGAGTCCCCCTCCCGCAAATCCTCCTGAGATCATATGGATATGTCTCTCCGGAGTTTGTGGTGGTGGGTCTCTTCTATCCGTATCTTCTCGCTTTCTTTTTCCATGACCGTCCGACCTTTCTATGAGATATCTGTCAAGCCGACCTTCTCTGGCTAGCTTTTCTATCACATTTTTAAGGTCGTAACAGTCGTTTGTGGAGTGCCCATATATCTTATGGTACTCGCAGTAATCACCGCGGCTCCCCCCTTTTTTATTCTTAATGGGTCTGGGGGGAGGCAGCCTTTCAGTATTGCAAATTTCTCTGTATACGTCCACTACGGGAACTTTCAATGGAGTATAAGAGTGATATTTCCTTGGCCTATCGAGGCCGAGCTCTTCCTTCTTCTTCGCTTCCCTCTCCCTTTCTTTCGTTGGGGAAGGGTGTCCGAGTCGCAAACTCGGGTCTCTTAGCCTAGCGTTTTCTTCCATATTGATGTATTTTTCAGCTCTTTCCTGTACATCATTTAAAGAGGTCTTGGGATGAAGGCTGGTACTGGGTGAGGGCCAACCCTTTGGGTTGGGTCTATTTGCTTGGATCCTGGACCTTTATTATTGGGCCAGGGTATGAACACTTATCATCGGTAAGGCAAACAGTGTAGCCGCTGTAGCATGACAGGAGCCAGTTCCAAAACCACGATTGTACCTATGATTTATGAATTTCGAAATATTGTTATCAGAGTCGGGCTCAACCGTCCAAGTCTCTTTTATGTGGTCAAAGTGGGCCAAATAGGAGTCTGTCCCATTCCCCGTGAACGATGAAAGAAAGACGGTCTTCTATCATATTTTATTTTTTAGTTTTGAACCCATTTTTGGAAAAACTATTTTGCTTCCTTGAATGACCTCATTATGTCCTCGCTAAACGGATCTTTCTCTCCTAAGGGAGAATCTTCTCTATCGTCGTGGGAATTCCGACCTTTGAGGGAGGATTCTAACTTTAAGAGTTTTCTTTCTAACTCTTTTCGTTGCTCCATCTCCTCTTTTAGGTTCCTTTCAGCTTCCCTTTGTCGTTCCCGCTCCTGTTCTAGCTGTTCAAGGCGGCTATGGATTAATCCCATAAGTTCACTAGCGTGGGAGGGTCCTTCTTTTTCTGACTCGCGCCCCTCCGAGGAGTTCACCTTCGGATTTTTGATTCCGGAGGTGCCTTCCCTATGTTGGTATGCATTTATCAAAAAAGCATATCATTGTTGAATCCATAAAATGCACTTGTAGTGGCACCAATAGCAGCAATATGTGCAACATTAAAATCCATGAATGAACAAAGTTTACAACTTTAAAACACCTATATAATTAAAAATAGTAGAATTTATTTCTATACTACACTCAATTGCATCCTTCACTACACTCAATTTGAACGACATCTCTTGAAAGGGGAGCTACGTAGTGAAGATTACTGGGTACAAAAAACGAGCAAAACCAATTTCAAAGTGCATAGAAATAAAGTTCAGAATAAATCAAACCAAAAAGAAAACACCAGAAGTAATGAGCAGAGCAGAAGGAGGAGGCACTAACAACGCATAGAAGTTGGACATTCTTGCGATAGGTCTTACCATTAACTTGAACAGCACCTTTGTCTCCTGTGATTTCCAATAATGCAACAGGTGAACCTCCACGTTGTGTAGAATAACAACCATGATCAGTAATCTAAAATAGTAATTACCCAAAATGCATCATACAAATGACTCATTTTCCATAACCAAAATGCAAACTAGAGAGATCATTAGCAACTCAGCCACCTGTTTTGAATTGCATAAAATAGAAAGTGGAACCTCTACCTCGATATTACTCAACTTGCATAAAATATTGCCAACAGTTAGATCTTTAAGCCATAAATTGCACTAACGATCTTGGCCAATGGTGAAAATAGGATCACACATAGGCTAGTGAGGAATTTGGAGAAGAAAGAAAAACAAATATGATTAATTCTAGATTGACATGACTAATGAAAACACAATCTGCTCATAATTCTTCCCATTTTAAGCCTAAAAAAGCAGAAGATACTTCAAAGTAGATGTCTCACTTACTCATGTCTAGCACGGTAGCACCTATATATTTTATGGTGAAATCACACACAACATTGCTTTTATCAAGTAATGCAAAATCTTTGGCGCAAAATATCACTAACTGTGGCATGATATTGCAAGAAACAAAATTTTCTCTAGCTAGACGAATAGAACAACAACCAAGCCATATCTCATTAGGTTGGATGCACTAAATGAATCAAACATTGCCATCCATAGTGTCCTTATCATAGATCATATCTACATAGAACTTTAAAACATATTCAAAACACTTGGCATATTGTCGAACACTTGGCATGCAAAAGCATAAACAACACAAAATAACATTAACAAGCATTTTTTGCAACACCAATTCAAAATTCAGCACCAATGACATAAAAAATCAGCAGCATTTTGCAGTTACTCGGCAAAGCATCAGTCAATCAATCCAAACAAATTGAAATTCAAACTCAAGAAGCTCTTATCAGCATGTTTAAATATGCATAAACTAACACTAATTCCAATCAGAAAATCCTAATTCTAACCTAAACTCAACTAACAGCAGCAAATAATTCTAAGCAAATCAAATTAATACTAGAATCAACATATAACTAATCCTAAATTAACTAAAATAGAGAAGAAAAGGTGATCTGAGAACCTGAATCGAGTTAATACTAGAGTGGCTCTGTTCTGATTCTACGATTGGGAATGAGAGAGGCATGGGCGAGCTAGAGAGCCACAGGCCCACAGTGCGAGGTTGTAAGGAGGAGAAGAATATGGTTGCGGCAGCACTGGATGGTAGCCGGCGGCGAGACAGAGAAGGCAGGAAACAGGGGAAGAGAAAGAGAGGAAGGGTTTTCGCAGTGGTTGTTCGGCGAAGACGAAGAAGAAGAAGAAGAAGAAGAAGAAGAAGAATGTGGTTTTATGGTTCTGACGGAGGCGCTGGGGGGTGATGATCGATGGGGGTGTTGCGTGGGGTGGTCGAAGAGAAGCTAGGGCTGGAAAAGGGGGAGTGATTCAGATTTCGGTGCTTTGGACTTCAGTGAGTGACGGAGCATTTAAAGCTGACTCTCTTCTTTGGTTTGATCTGCAGCTGTTGGAAAGGTAACTGCCACTATCTTAGTTCTTTTTGTAGCAGAGCCCAAACCGCTACCCTATTGGCTGCTATCATGCCAATTTACTGCGATTTGATAAACAGCCGCTAATTAGCCGCCGCTATCATCCGTATTTGTTGCAGTGAAACCCTTGAATATCTTAGAAAAACCCTAGAAAATCCTAAAAAATCTTAGAAAAACCTAAAAAACCTTAGAAAAACCCTCGAAAACCCTAAGAAATCCTAGAAAAACCTAGGAAACCCTAGAAAGTCCTAGAGAAACCCTCGAAAACCCTAAAAACCCTCGAAAATCCAAGAAAACCCTAGAAAACTTTAACAAAATCCTAGAAATCCCTAGAAAACCCTAAAAAACCTAGAAAAAGCCTAGAAAAACCACAGAAAACCCTAGAAAATCCTAGAAAACTCTAAGAAAACCTAGACAACCCTAGAAAAACCCTTGAAAACCTTAAAAAATCCTAAAAAAACCCTCGAAAGTCCTAGAGAACCCTAGAAAACACTGAGAAAACCCTAAGAGAATCATAAAAAACCCTAAGAGAATCATAAAAAACCCTAGAAAACCATAGATAACCCTAAAAACCTTAGAAAAACCTAGAAAACACTAAAAATACCTAGAAAACCCTAGAATATTCTAGAAAAACCCTAGAAACCCCTAAAAAATCCTAGAAAATCCTAGAGAAACCCTCAAAAACCCTAAAAACTCTCAAAAATCCAAGAAAATCCTAGAAAATCCTAACAAAACCCTAGAAAACCCTATAAACCCTAGAAAACTCTCGAAAACCCTAGAAAACCCTAAAAGACCCTAAGAAAATCCTAGAAAGCCCTAAGAAAACCCTTGAAAATCCTAGAAAAACCCTAGAAAACCCTAGAAACCCATAAAAAACCTGCGAAAACCCTAGAAAAACCCTAGAAAACACTAAAAAAATCCTAGAAAACCCTCGAAAATCCTAGAAATCTCTAAGAAAATCCTAGAAAATCCTAGAAAACCCAAGAAAATCCTCGAAAACACTAGAAAACTCTAAGAAAACTCTAGAAATCCCTAGAAATCCCTAAAAAATCCCTAGAAAACTCTAGAAAACCCTAAAAAACACTAAAAACCCTCAAAAACACTAGAAAAACATAGAAACACCTAGAAAATCCTAGAAAAATCCTAGAAAACCCTAGAAAATCCTAGAAAAATCCTAGAAAGCCCTAGAAAATTCTAGAGAAACCCTAGAAAACCCTAGAAAATCCTAGAAAATTTCTAGAAAGCCCTAGAAAAATCCTAGAACACCCTAGAAAATCCTAAAAAATCCTTAAAACCATAGAAAAATATTTAAAACCCTAGAAAACCCTAAAAAACCCGAGAAAATCCTAGAAAAATCCTTAAAACCCCTAGAAAAATTTAGAAAAACCTTGAAAACCCTAAAAAATCCTTGAAAAACCCTAGAAAATCCAAGAAAACCCTAGAAAATCCCTAGAAAACCCTGAAAAACTCTAGAACACCCTAGAAAATCTCTAGAAAACCCTAAAACCCTAGAAAAATATTAAAAACACTAGAAAACACTAAAAAAATTCTAGAAAAGTCTAGAAAACCTTAGAAAATCCTAGAAAAACCCTAAAAAATCCTGGAAAATCCTAGAAAAACCTATGAAACCCTAGAAAAATCTGCGAAAACCCTAAAAACCCTCGAAAATCCTAGAAAACTCTACAAAAACCCTAGAAATCGTTAGAAAACCTTAGAAATTCCTAGAAAATCCTAAAAAACCCTAGAAAATGCTAAAAAAATCCTAAAAACACTAGAAAAATATAGAAAACCCTAGAAAAACCTTTAATACCCAAGAAAAACCCTAGAAAATTCTAGAAAATCCATATAAAACCCTAGAAAATTCTAGAAAATCCTAAGAAAACCCTAGAAAAACCTAGAAAACCTTAGAAAATCCTAAAAACCCTAGAAAAGCCTAAGAAAACCCTCGAAAACCCTAGAAAACCCTATATAACACAAGAAATCCCTAAAAAAACCTCGAAAATTCTAGAAATCTCTAGAAATCCCTAGAAAACTCTTGAAAACACAAAAAAATCTTAGAAAACCCTAAGAAAATCCTAAAAAACCATAGAAAAACATAGAAAAATTTAGAAAATCCTAGAAAAATCCAAGAAAACCCCTAGAAAAATCCTAGAAAACTATAGAAAACCCTAGTAATTACTAGAAATTTCTAGATAACCCTAAAAACCCTAGAAAAACCATAGAAAACCCTAAGAAAACCATGGAAAATCCCTCGAAAACCCTAGAAGATCCTAAAAAACCCTCGAAAATCCTAGAAAACTCTAAGAAAACCCGTAGAAAAACCCTAGAAACCCTAGAAAACACAAAAATTTTAGAAAACCCTAAAAAATTCTAGATAATCCTATAAACTCCCTAGAAAATCCTAGAAAACTTTAGAAAATCTTAGAAAAACCTTTAAAACCCTAGAAAAACCCTCAAAAACTCTAGAAAACCCTGGAAAACCTTAGAAAAATGTTTAAAACCCTAGAAAACCCGAAAAAAAAAACCCTCGAATACCCTAGAAAACCCTAAAAAACCTCAAAAATTTTAGAAAACCCTAGAAAACTCTAAGAAAATCCTACAAAATCTTAGAAAATCTTAGAAAACCCTAAGAAAACTCGAGAAAACCCTAGAATATCCTAGAAAAACCCAAAAAATCTTAGAAAACCCTAAGAAAACCTTAAAAAACCCTAAGAAAACCCTAGAAAAACCTATAAAACCCTAGAAAAACCCTCAAAACCTTAGAAACTCCTAAGAAACGCTCGAAAATCATAGAAAAACCGTAGAAAACCCTAGAAAACAATAAAAAATCCTACAAAACCCTAATAAACCCTCGAAAACACTAGAAAAATCTAAGAAAACCTTAGAAGACCCAAAAAATCCCCAGAAATTCCTAGAAAACCTTAAAAAATCCTCGAAAACACTAGAAAACCCTAGAAAAACCCTAGAACACCCTAGAAAATTCCTAGAAAATCCTAAAACCCTAGAAAACATTGAAAACCCTAGAATAACTCTAGAAAAATCCTAAAAACACTAAAAAACTCTAAAAAATCCTAAAAAACCCTAAAAAACTATAAAAAATCCTAGAAAACCCTACAAAACACTAAAAATCCTAGAAAACGCTAGAATATCCTAGAAAAACCCTAGAAAACCCTAGAATATCTTAGAAAAATCCCAGAAAATCCTAGAAAACCCAAGAAATCCTAGAAAACCCTAAGAAAATTCTAGAAAATTATAGATAAACCTAAAAAATCCTAGAAAAACCCTCGAAAACCCTAGAAAACCCTAAAAACCCATGAAAATCCTAGAAAATTCTAGAAAACCCTAAGAAGACCCTAGAAAATCCTAGAAATTCCTAGAAATCCCTAAAAAATCCTAGAAAACTCCTAGAAAACTCTAAAAAAACCATGAAAAATCCTAGAAAAACCTATAAAACCCTAGAAAATCCTTCGAAAACCCCAGAAAATCCTAAACAAACCCTCAAAAATCTTAGAAAACCCTAGAAAACTCTAAGAAAACCCTAGAAAACTCTAGAAAGCCCTAGAAATCCCTACAAAACCCTAGAAAACCCTAAAAAAATCCTAGAAAATGCTAGAATATCCTAGAAAAACCCTAGAAAACCCTGGAATATCCTAGAAAAACCATAGAAAATCCTAGAAACCCTAGAAGATTTTAGAAAACCTTAAGAAAACCCTAGAAAATTATTGCAAAACCTAGGAAAACCCTAGAAAAATTGTCGAAAACCCTAGAAAACCTTAGAAAATCCTAGAAAAATCCTAGAAAACCCTAGAAAATCCTAGAAAACCCTAAGAAAACCTTGGAAAATCTTAGGAAAACCTTTAAAACCCTAAAAAACCTTCGAAAACTCTAAAAAACCCTAAGAAAACCCTAGAAAACCCTAGAATATCCTAGAAAAACCCTAGAAAATCCTAGAAAAACCATAGAAATTCCAAAAAATCTTAGAAAATCTTTAGAAAACCCTAGAAAAACCTATAAAACCCTAGAAAAACCCTCGAAAACTCTAAAAAAACTTCGAAAACCCTAGAAAAACCCTAAAAAACACTAGAAAACACTAAAAAAATCCTAAAAAGCCCCAAGAAAAACCTCGAAAATACTAGAAAAACCT
>NC_029787.2:135011618-135051457 GCF_000816755.2 Arachis ipaensis | reverse complement strand
CCCCAAACCCTGAACCCGAAACCCTGAACCCTGAACCCGAAACCCTGAACCCTGAACCCTGAACCCTGAACCCTACACCCTAAACCATAAGCCCTAAGCCCTGAGCCCTGAACCCTGAACCCTGAACCCTAAGCCCTAAGCCCTAAGCCCTAAGCCCTAAGCACTAAGCCCTAAGCCCTAAGCCCTAAGCCCTAAGCCCTAAGCACTAAGCCCTAAGCACTAAGCCCTAAGCCATAAGCCCTAAGCCCTAAGCCCTAAGCCCTAAGCCCTAAGCCCTAAGCCCTAAGCCCTAAGCCCTAAGCCCTAGACCCTAGACCCTAGACCCTAGACCCTGAACCATGAACCCTGAACCCTGAACCATGAACCCTGAACCCTGAACCCTGAACCCTGAACCCTAAACTCTAAAAACCCTCAAAAACCCTAGAAAACCCTAACAAAACCTTAAAAATCCCTAGAAAACCCTAGAAAATCATAGAAAAACCTTAGAAAAACTTATAAAACCCTTAGAAATTCCTAGAAAACACTAGAAAACCCAAGAAAACCCTAGAAAACCCTTGAAAACTCAAGAAAATCCTAGAAAACCCTAGAAAATCCTAGAAAAACCACAGAAAACCCTAAGAAAACCCTAAAAAATTATAGAAAAACCCTCGAAAATCATAGAAAAACCTAGAAAATCCTTAGAAATCCCTAGAAAACCCTAGAAAACCCTAGAAAACCCAAGAAAACTCTAAAAAACCCTAGCAAAACCCCAGAAAACCCTAGAAAATCCTAGAAAATCCTGAAAAAACCTTGAAAACCGTAGAAAACCCTAAAAATCCTTAAAAACCCTAGAAAACCCTAACAAAACCTTAAAAAACCCTAGAAAACCGTAGAAAATCCTAGAAAATCTCTAGAAAACCCTCAGAAATCCCTAGAAAACTCTAGCAAACTCCTAGAAAAACCTAGAAAATCCTCAGAAATCCCTAGAAAATCCTAGAAAACCCTAGAAAATCCTTGAAAACCCCTTGAAAACCGTAGAAAACCCTCAAAACCCTAGAAAATCTCTAGAAAACCCTAGCAAACCTAGAAAACCGTAGCAAACCCTAGAAAATCTCTAGAAAACCCTAAGAAATCCAATAAAACCCTAAGAAATCCTAGAAAATCCTTGAAAATCCTAGAAAACCCATGAAAATTCTAGAAAGCCCTAAAAAATCCTAGAAAAACCCTCGAAAACCATAGAAAACATTAAAAAACTCTCGAAAACCCTAGAAAATCCTAAGAAAACCAAATAAAACCCTAAGAATCCATAGAAAACCCTAGATAACCCTAGAAAAATCTTATAAAATCCTAAAAAATCGTAGAAAACCATAGGAAACCCTAAAAAACTCTTAGAAAAACCTAGAAAACCCTAAAAAATCTCAAAAATTCATAGAAAACCCTAGAAAATCTTAGAAAAACCCTAGAAAAACTTAGAAAACCCTTAAAAACCCCTAGAAAACTCTAGAAAACCCAAGAAAACCCTAGAAAACCGTTGAAAACCTAAGAAAACCCTAGAAAACCCTAGAAAATCCTAGAAAAATCACAGAAACCCCTAGAAAACCCTAGAAAATTATAGAAAAACCCTCGAAAATCATAGAAAACCTAGAAAAACTATCAAAAACCCTAGAAAATCCTAGAAAACTCTAGAAAAACCCTTGAAAATCGTAGAGAATCCCTAGAAAATCCTCAAAAACCTTAGAAAACCCTAACAAAACCCCTGGAAATCCCTAGAAAAACCTAGACAATCCTAGAAAACCCAAGAAAACTCTAGAAAATCCTAGAAAAACCCAACAAAACCCTAGAAAATCCTAGAAAATTCTAGAAAAACCCTTGAAAATCATAGAGAATCCTAAAAAATCCTCAAAAACCTTAGAAAACCCTAACAAAACCTTAAAAAACCCTAGAAAATCATAGAAAACCCTAGAAAATCTCTAGAAAAACCTCAGAAATTCCTAGAAAACCCTAGAAAATCCTAAGAAAACCCTAGAAAATTCTAGGAAACCGTAGAAATCCCTAGAAAATCTCTAGAAAATCCTCAGAAATCCCTAAAAAATCCTACAAAACCCAAGAAAATCCTAGAAAACCCTTGAAAATCCAAGAAAACCCATGAAAATCCTAGAAAAACCCTAGAAAACCCTAGAAAATCCTAGAAAAACTCTCGAAAACCATAGAAAACCTTAAAAAATTCTCGAAAATCCTAGGAAATCCTAAGAAAACCATAGAAAACCCTAAAAATTCATAAAAAATCCTAGAAAACCTTAGAAAAACCCTAGAAAATCCTAGAAAAACCCTCGAAAACCATAGATAACCTTTAAAAACTATCAAAAACCCTAGAAAACCCTAAAAATCCATAGAAAACCCTAGAAAAACCCTAGAAAATCCTAAAAAATCGAAGAAAACCATAGAAAACCCTAGAAAACCCTAGAAAAACCTCAAAAATCCCTAGAAAACTCTAGAAAATCCTAGAAATAGCCTAGAAAAACTTAGAAAACCAGAGAAAACCCTTTGAAATTCATAGAAAACCCTAGAAAATCTAAGAAAACCCAAGAAAACCCTAAAAAATCTAAGAAAACCCAAGAAAATCCTAGAAAATCCTTTAAAACCCAAGAAAACCCTAGAAAATATTAGAAAAAAAACAGAACACCCTAGCAAACCCTAGAAAATTATAGAAAAACCCTCAAAAATCATAGAAAACCCTAAAAAACTCACAAAAACCATAAGAAAATTCTAGAAATCCCTAGAAAACCTAGAAAATCCTAGAAAACCCCAGAAAACTCCAGAAAACCCCTGGAAATCCCTAGAAAAACCTAGAAAACCCTTAGAAATCTCTAGAAAATCCTAGAAAATATAAGAAAACTCTAGAAAATCCTAGAAAAACCCCAGAAAATCCTAAAAAATCTTAGAAAATTCTAGAAAATTTCTAGAAAACCCTAGAAAAACTTAGAAAACCCTAGAAAACCCTTAGAAATCCCTAAAAACCCTAGAAAACCCAAGTAAACCCTAGAAAACCCTTGAAAACTAAAGAAAACCCTAGAAAATCCTAGAAAAATCACAGAAAACCCTAGAAAATTAAAGAAAAACCCTCGAAAATCTTAGAAAACCCTAAAAAACTCCCGAAAACCCTAGAAAACCCTAAGAATACCCTAGAAATCCCTAGAAAACCTAGAAAATCCTAAAAAATCCTAGAAAAACCCAGAAAACCCCAGAAAATCCCTAGAAATCCCTAGAAAACCCTTAGAAATTCCTAGAAAACCCTAAAAAACCAAGAAAACTCTAGAAAATCTTAGAAAAACTCCAGAAAATCCTAAAAAATCCTAGAAAATCCTAGAAAAACCCTTAAAAATCGTAGAAAACCCCTAAAAAACCCTCCAAAACCTTAGAAAATCCTAACAAAACCTTAAAAAATCCTATAAAATCCTAGAAAACCCCAAAAAATTCCAGAAAACCCCTGGAAATCCCTAGAAAAACCTAGAAAACCCTTAGAAATCTCTAGAAAATCCTAGAAAATATAAGAAAACTCTAGAAAATCCTAGAAAAAACCCCAGAAAATCCTAAAAAATCTTAGAAAATCCTAGAAAATCCCTAGAAAACCCTAGAAAAACTTAGAAAACCCTAGAAAACCCTTAGAAATCCCTAAAAAACCCTAGAAAACCCAAGTAAACCCTAGAAAACCCTTGAAAACTAAAGAAAACCCTAGAAAATCCTAGAAAAACCACAGAAAACCCTAGAAAACCCTCGAAAATTATAGAAAACCCTAAAAAACTCCCGAAAACCCTAGAAAACCCTAAGAAATCCCTAGAAATCCCTAGAAAACCTAGAAAATCTTAAAAAATCCTAGAAAAACTCAGAAAACCCCAGAAAACCCCTAGAAATCCCTAGAAAAACTTAGAAAACCCTTAGAAATTCCTAGAAAACCCTAAAAACCTAAGAAAACTCGAGAAAATCTTAGAAAAACTCCAGAAAATCCTAAAAAATCCTAGAAAATCCTAGAAAAACCCTTAAAAATCGTAGAAAACCCTCCAAAACCCTAGAAAACCCTAACAAAACCTTAAAAAATCCTAGAAAATCCTAGAAAACCCTAGAAAATCTCTTGAAAACCCTCTGAAATCCCTAGAAACCCTAGAAAACTCCTAGAAAAACCTTGAAAACTCTTAGAAATCCCTAGAAAATCCTAAAAAACCCAAGAAAATCCTAGAAAACCCTAGAAAATCCTAGAAAAACCATTGAAAACTGTAGAAAATCCTAAAAAATCCTAGAAAACCCTAGAAAATCCTAGAAAACCGTAGAAAACCTTAGAAAATCTCTAGAAAACCCTCAGAAATCCCTAGAAAACCCTAAAAATCCAAGAAAATCCTAGAAAACCCTTGAAAATCCTAGAAAACCCATGAAAATCCTAGAGAAATCCTAGAAAACCCTAGAAAATCCTAGAAAAATCCTCGAAAACCATAGAAAACCTTAAAAAAAACTCTCGAAAACCCTAGAAAACCCTAAGAAAACCATAGAAAATCCTAGAAAACCTTAGAAATACCCTAGAAAATCCTAGAAAAACCCTCGAAAACTATAGAAAACCATAAAAACTCTCGAAAATCCTAGAAAACCCTAAAAATCCATAGAAAACCCTAGAAAAACCCTAGAAAATCCTAAAAAAATTGTAGAAAACCGCAGAAAATCCCAAGAAAATCCTAGAAAACTCTTAGAAAAACCTAAAAAAACCTAGAAAAACCTTAAAAATCCATAAAAAAACTCTAGAAAATCCTAGAAAAAGGCTAAAAAAACTTAGAAAACCAGAGAAAATCCTTAAAAAACCCAAAAAGCCCCAAAAAAACCATAGAAAATCCTTGAAAACCCAAGAAAACCATAGAAAACCCTAGAAAATCCTAGAAAAAAAACCTAAAACCCTAAAAAATTATAGAAAAAGCCTCGAAAATCATAAAAAATCCTAAAAAACTCTCGAAAACCCCAGAAAACCCTAAGAAAACCATAGAAATCCCTAGAAAACCTAGAAAATCCCTAGAAAATCCTAGAAAATCTGAGAAAACCCCAAAAAATCCCAGAAAACCCATGGAAATCTCTAGAAAAACCTAGAAAATCCTTAGAAATATAAGAAAACTCTAGAAAATACTAGAAAAACCCAGAAAACCTTGGAAAATCCTAGAAAATCCTAGAAAAACCCTTAAAAATCGTAGAAAACCCTAAAAAACTCTAAAAATCTTAGAAAATCGTAGAAAACCCTAGAAAACCTCTAGAAAACCGTAGAAAACTCTAGAAAACCTCTAGAAAACCCTCAGAAATCCTTAGAAAATCCTAGAAAACTCCAAGAAAAACCTAGAAAACCCTCAGAAATCCCTAGAAAATCTTAGAAAACCCAAGAAAATCCTAGAAAACCCTAAAAAATCCTTGAAAACCGTAGAAAACCCTCAAAAACCCTAAAAAAAACCCTAGAAAACCCTAAGAAAACCCTAGAAAACTCTAGAAAACCGTAGAAAATCCTAGAAAATCTCTAAAAAACCCTTAGAAATCCCTAGAAAATCCTAAAAAAACCCTAGAAAATCCTAGAAAAACCCTCGAAAACCATATAAAACCTTAAAAAACTCTCGAAAACCCTAGAAAATCTTAAGAAAACCATAGAAAACCCAAAAAATCCATAGAAAAGCCTAGAAAACCCTAGAAAAATTCTAGAAATTCCTAAAAAATCGTAGAAAACCATAGAAAACCCTAGAAAACTTCTAGAAAAACCTAGAAAACTCTAGAAAACCTCAAAAATCCCTAGAAAACCTTAGAAAATCCTAGAAAAACTCTAGTAAAACTTAGAATACCCTAGAAAACCCCTAAAAATCCCTAGAAAATTCTAGAAAACCCAAGAAAACCCTAGAAAATCCTTGAAAACCCTAGAAAATCGTAGAAAAACTACAGAAAATCCTAGAAAACCCTAGATAATTATAGAAAAACCCTCGAAAATCATAGAAAATCCTAAAAAACTCTCAAAAACCGTAAGAAAATCCTAGAAATCCCTAGAAAACCTAGAAAATCCCAGAAAACCCCTGGAAATCCCTAGAAAAACATAGAAAACCCTTAGAAATTCCTAGAAAACCCTAGAAAATTCAAGAAAACTCTAGAAAACCCTAGAAAAATCCCAGAAAAACCCTAGAAAATCCTAGAAAAACCCTTGAACACTGTAGAAAATCCTAAAAAAACCCTCAAAAATCCTAGAAAACCCTAACAAAACCTGAAAAATCCCTAAAAACCTTAGAAAAACCATAGAAAAACTTAGAAAACCCTTAGAAATCCCTAGAAAATACTAGAAAACCCAAGAAAAACCTAGAAAACCCTTAAAAACCCAAGAAAATCCTAGAAAACCCTAGAAAATTCTAGAAAAATCATAAAAAACCTAGAAAACCCTAAAAAATTATAGAAAAACCCTTGAAAATTATAGAAAACCCTAAAAAACTATCGAAAACCCTAGAAAACCCTAAGAAAACACTAGAAATTCCTAGAAAACCTAGAAAATCCCTAGAAAATCCTAGAAAATCCTAGAAAACCTCAAAAAACTCCAGAAAACCCCTGGATATCCCTAGAAAAACCTAGAAAACCCTTAGAAATCCCTAGAAAACCCTAGAAAACCCAAGAAAACTCTGGAAAATCCTAGAAAAACCCATGAAAACCCTAGAAAACTCTTGAAAACCCAAGAAAACCCTAGAAAACCCTAGAAAATCCTATAAAACTCTCGAAAACCCTAGAAAATCCTAAGAAAACCATAGAAAACCCTAAAAATCCATAGAAAATCCTAGAAAAATCCTAGAAAATCCTGAAAAATCATAGAAAAACTTCAAAAATCCCTAGAAAATTCTAGAAAATCCTAGAAAAAGCCTAGAAAAACTTAGAAATCCCTAGAAAATCCCAAAAAATTCCTAGAAAAACCCAAGAAAAACCTTGAAAACCCAAGAAAACCCTAGAAAACCCTAGAAAATCCTAGAAAAACCACAAAAAACCCTAGAAAACCCTAGGAAATTATAGAAAAACCCTCGAAAATCATAGAAAATCCTAAAAAACTCTCGATAATCCTAAAAAATCCTAGAAATCACTAGAAAACCTAGAAAATCCCTAGAAATTCTTAGAAAATCCTAGGAATCCCCAGAAAACCCCTGAAAATCCCTAGAAAAACCTAGAAAACCTTTAGAAAACTATAGAAAATCCAAGAAAACTCTAGAAAATCCAAGAAAAACCCCAGAAAATCCTAGAAAATCCTAGAAATCCTGAAAAACCCTTGAGAATCGTAGAAAACCCTAAAAAATCCTAAAAACCCTAGAAAACCCTAACAAAATCTTAAAAACCCTAGAAAACCGTAGAAAACCCTAGAAAATCTCTAGAAAACCCTCAGAAATCCCTAGAAAACCCTAGAAAACTCCTAGAAAATCCTAGAAAACCCTAAAAAACCCTCAGAAATCCCAAGTAAATCCTAGAAAATCCTTAAAAAACCCTAGAAAACCGTAGAAAACCCTCAAAAACCCTAGAAAACCTTAAGAAAACCCTAGAAAACTGTAGCAAATTCTAGAAAATCTCTAGAAAACCCTCAGAAATCCCAAGAAAATCCTAAAAAACCTAAGAAAATCCTAGAAAATCCTTGAAAATCCTAGAAAACCCATGAAAATTCTAGAAAAATCCTAGAAAACCCTAAAAAATCCTAGAAAAACCCTCGAAAACCATAGAAAACATTAAAAAACTCTCGAAAACCCTAGAAAATCTTAAGAAAACCATAGAAAACTCTAAAAATTCATAGAAAACACTAGAAAACCCTAGAAAATCCCTAGAAAATCCTTGAAAACCTAAGAAAACCCTAGAAAATCTTAGAAAAAAACATAAAACTCTAGAAAACCCTAGAAAATTATAGAAAAACCCTCGAATATCATAGAAAACCCTAAAAAACTCTCGAAAACCCTAGAAAACCCTAAGAAAATCATAGAAATCCCTAGAAAACCTAGAAAATCACTAGAAAATCTTAGAAAATCCTAGAAAACTCCAGAAAATCTCAGAAAACCCCTGGAAATCCCTAGAAAAACCTAGAAAACCCTTAGAAATCCCTAGAAAATCCTAGAAAACATAAGAAAACTCTAGAAAATCCCTGAAAAACTCCAGAATATTCTAAAAAACCTTAGAAAATCCTAGAAAAACCCTTGCAAATCATAGAAAACCTTAAAAACCCTCAAAAACCCTAGAAAACCCTAACAAACCTTAAAAAATCATAGAAAATCGTAGAAAACCCTCAGAAATCCCTAGAAAACCCTAGAAAACTCCTAGAAAACCCTAGAAAACCCTCAGAAATCCCTAGAAAATCCTAGAAAATCGTAGAAAACCATAGAAAACACTAGAAAACCCTAGAAAATTATAGAAAAACCCTCGAAAATCATAGAAAATCCTAAAAAACTCACGAAAATCCTAGAAAATTCTAAGAAATCCCTAGAAAACCCTAGAAAACCTTGAAAATCCCTAGAAATTCCTAGAAATTCCCAGAAAATCCCAGAAAATCCCTAGAAATCCCTAGAAAAACCTAGAAAACCCTTAGAAAACCCTAGAAAACCCAAGAAAACTCTAGAAAATCCTAGAAAAACCCTAGAAAATCCTAGAAAATCCTAAAAAAAACCCAAAGAAACCCTAGAAAACCCTAAGAAAACCCTAGAAAACTATAGCAAACCCTAGAAAATCTCTAGAAAACCCTCAGAAATCCCAAGAAAATCCTAAAAAACCCAAGAAAATCCTAGAAAACCCTTGAAAATCCTAGAAAACCCATAAAAATTCTAGAAAAACCCTAAAAAATCATAGAAAAACCCTCGAAAACCATAGAAAACATTAAAAAACTCTCGAAAACCCTAGAAAATCCTAAGAAAACCATAGAAAACTCTAAAAATCCATAGGAAACGCTAGAAAACCCTAGAAAATCCCTAGAAAATCCTAAAAAATCGTAGAAAAATATAGAAAACCCTAAAAAACCCTAGAAAACCCTAGAAAATTCCTAGAAAAACCTAGAAAACCCTAAAAACCCTAGAAAAACTTAGAAAACCCTAGAAAATCCAAGAAAACCCTAGAAAATCCTTGAAAACCCAAGAAAACCCTAGAAAATCCTAGAAAAACCATAGAAAATCCTAGAAAATTATAGAAAAACCCTCGAAAATCATAGAAAACCTAAAAACAATCGAAAACCCTAGAAAACCCTAAGAAAACCCTAGAAATTCCTAGAAAACCTAGAAAATTCCTAGACAATCCTAGAAAATCCTAGAAAACTCCAGAAAACCCCTGAAAATCCCTAGAAAAACCTAGAAAACCCTTAGAAATTTCTAGAAAATCTAAGAAAACTCTAGAAAATCCTAGAAAAACCCCAGAAAACCCTAGAAAATCCTAGAAAATCCTAAAAAAATCCTTGAAAACCGTAGAAAACCCTAAAAACACTCAAAAACTCTAGAAAAGCTTAACAAAACCTTAACAAACCCTAGAAAACCGTAGAAAATCCTAGAAAATCTCTAGAAAACCCTCAGAAATTCCTAGAAAACACTAGAAAACTCATAGAAAAATCTAGAAAACCCTCAGAAATCCCTAAAAAATCCTAAAAACACTAGAAAATCCTAGAAAATCCTTGAAAAACCCTTGAAAACCGTAGAAAACCCTCAAAACCCCTAAAAAATCTTGAGAAAACCCTAGAAAACTTAGAAAACCGTAGCAAACCCTAGAAAATCTCTAGAAAACCCTCTGAAATCCCAAGAAAACCCTAAAAATTCCAAGAGAATCCTAAAAAACCCTTGTAAATCCTAGAAAACTCATGAAAATTCTAGAAAACCCTAGAAAACCCTAGAAAAATCCTCGAAAACCATCGAAAACCCTAGAAAACCCTAGAAAAACCCTCGAAATTCCTAAAAAATCGTAGAAAACCATAGAAAACCCTAGAAAACTCCTAGAAAAACCTAGAAAACCCTAAAAAAACCTCAAAAATCCCTAGAAAATTTTAGAAAAACCCTAGAAAAACTTAGAAAATCCTAGAAAACCCTTAGAAACCCCTAGAAAACCCTAGAAAACCCTTGAAAACCCAAGAAAACTCTAGAAAACCCTAGAAAATCGTAGAAAAATCATAGAAAATCCTAGAAAACCCTAGAAAATTATAGAAAAACCCTCGAAAATCATAGAAAACCCTAAAAAACTATCGAAAACCCTAGAAATCCATAGAAAACCTAAAAAATTCCTAGAAAATCTTAGAAAATCTTAGTAAATCCCAGAAAATCCTGGAAATCCCTAGAAAAACCTAGAAAATCCTAGAAAATCCAAGAAAACTCTAGAAAATCCTAGAAAAACCCTAGAAAACCCTAGAAAATCCTAGAAAATTCTAGAAAAACCCTTGAAAATCGTAGAAAACCCTAAAAACTCTCAAAAACCCGAACAAAATCTTAAAAACCCTAGAAAATCGTAGAAAACCCTAGAAAATCTCTAGAAAACCCTAAAAAATCCTAGAAAACCGTAGAAATTCCTAGAAAATCTCTAGAAAACCCTCAGAAATCCCTAAAAAACCTAAGAAAATCCTAGAAAACCCTTGAAAATCCTAGAAAACCCATGAAAATCCTAGAAAAACCCTAGAAAACCCTAGAAAATCCTAGAAAAACCCTCGAAAACCATAGAAAACCTTAAAAAACTCTCGAAAACCCTAGAAAATCCTAAGAAAATCATAGAAAACCCTAAAAATCCATAGAAAATCCTAAAAAATCCTAGAAAAACCCTAGAAAATTCTAGAAAAACCTTCGAAAACCATAAAAAACCTTAAAAAACTCTCGAAAACCCTAGAAAACCCTAAAAATTCATAGAAAACCCTAGGAAATCCTAGAAACACCCTAGAAAATTAAATCCTAAAAAATCAAAGAAAACCATAGAAAACCCCTAGAAAACCCTAGAAAACTCCTAGAAAAACCTAGAAAACCCTAGAAAAACCTCAAATCCCTAGAAAACTCTAGAAAATCCTAGAAAAACTTAGAAAACCAGAGAAAACCCTTAGAAATTCCTAGAAAACCTTAGAAAATCCAAGAAAACCTAAGAAAATCCTAGAAAATCCTTGAAAATCCTAGAAAACCCTAGAAAATCTTAGAAAAAAGACAGAAAATCCGAGAAAACCCTAGAAAATTATAGAAAAATTCTCAAAAATTATAGAAAACCCTAAAAAATCCTCGAAAACCCTAGAAAAGCCTAACAAAACCCTAGAAAATCCTAAAAAATTCTATAAAATCCCAGAAAACCCCAGAAAACCCCTGAAAATCCCTAGAAAAACCTAGAAAACCCTTAAAAATCCCTAGAAAATCCTAGAAAACATAAGAAAACTCTAGAAAATACTAGAAAAATCCTAGAAAACCCTAGAAAATCCTAGGAAATCCTAGAAAAATCGTAGAAAACCCTAAAAAACTCTAAAAACCCTAGAAAAGCCTAACAAAACCTTAAAAACTCTAGAAAACCGTAGAAAATCTTAGAAAACCCTCAGAAATCCCTAGAAAACCCTAGAAAACTCCAAGAAAAACCTAAAAAACCCTCAAAAATCCCTAGAAAATCCAAGAAAATCTTAGAAAACCCTAAAAAATCCTTGAAAAACCCTTGAAAACCGTAGAAAATCCTCAAAAACCCTAGAAAACCCTAAGAAAACCCTAGAAAACTAAAAAAATATTAGAAAAGCCTAGAAAATCTCTAGAAAACCTTCAGAAATCCCTAGAAACCCTAAAAAAACCAAGAAAATCATAGAAAACTTTTGAAAATCCTAGAAATCCCATGAAAATTTAGAAAAACCCTAGAAAACCCTAGAAAATCCTAGAAAAACCCTCGAAAACCCTGGAAAACCTTAAAAACTCTCGAAAACCCTAGAAAATCCTAAGAAAACCATAGAAAACCCTAAAAATCCATAGAAAATCCTAAAAAATCCTAGAAAAACCCTAGAAAATCCAAAAAAATCGTAGAAAACCATAGAAAACCCTAGAAAACTTCTAGAAAAACCTAAAAAATCCGTAGAAAACCCTAGAAAATCCTAGAAAAACCCTAGAACAATTTAGAAAACCCTTAGAAATCCTTAGAAAATCCTAGAAAACCCAAGAAAACCCTAGAAAACCCTTGAAAATCCAAGAAAACCATAGAAAATCCTAGAAAAAACCACAGAAAACCCTAAAAAATCCTAGATAATTATAGAAAAACCCTCGAAAATAATACAAAACCCTAAAAAACTCTCAAAAACCCAAAGAAAACCCTAGAAATCCCTGGAAAACCTAGAAAATCCTAGAAAATCACCGAAAACCCCTAGAAATCCCTAGAAAACTTAGAAAAACCTTAGAAATCCCTAGAAAACCCTATAAAACCCAAAAAAATCCTAGAAAAACCCCAGAAAACCCTAGAAAATCTTGGAAAATCCTAGAAAAACCCGTAAAAACTGTAGAAAACTCTAAAAAACCCCTCAAAAACCCGAGAAAAGCCTAACAAAACCTTAAAAATTCCTAGAAAACCCTAGAAAATCCTAGAAAAATCTTCGAAAAAGTTAGAAAACCCTTAGAAATCTCTAGAAAACACTAGAAAACCCTTGAAAACAAAAAAAAATCCTAGAAAATCCAAGAAAATCCTAGAAAAACCACAGAAAACCCAAGAAAATCTTAGAAAATTATAGAAAAATCCTCGAAAATCATGGAAAACCCTTAAAAACTCTCGAAAACCCTAGAAAATCCTAAGAAAACCATAGAAATCCCTAGAAAATCCTAGAAAACCCCAGAAAATCCCAGAAAACCCTGGAAAATCCGTAGAAAAACTTAGAAAACCCTTAGAAATCCCTAGAAAATCCTGGAAAACCCAAGAAAACTCTAGAAAATCCTAGAAAAACCCTGAAAACCCTAGAAAACCCTTGAAAACCCAAGAAAACCCCAGAAAACCCATGAGAATCCTAGAAAAACCCTAGAAAACCCTAGAAAATCCTAGAAAAACCCTCGAAAATTCCTAGAAAATCTCTAAAAAACCCTCAGAAATCCCTAGAAACCCTAGAAAACTCCTAGAAAAACATAGAAAACCCTCAGAAATCCCTAGAAAATCCTAGAAAATCCAAGAAAATCATAGAAAATCCTAGAAAATCCTAGAAAAACCCTTGAAAACCGTAGAAAACTCTCAAAAACCCTAGAAAATCCTAAGAAAACCCTAGAAAATCCTAGAAAATCCTAGAAAATCTCTAGAAAACCTAAGAAAATCCTAGAAAACCCATGAAAATCCTAGAAAAACCCTAGAGAACCCTAGAAAATCCTAGAAAAACCCTCGAAAACCATAGAAAACCTTAAAAAACTCTCGAAAATCCTAGAAAATCCTAAGAAAACGATAGAAAACCCTAAAAATCCATAGAAAACCCTAGAAAACCCTAGAAAAATCCTAGAAAATTCTAAAAATTCGTAGAAAACTATAGAAAACCCTAGAAAATCCTAGAAAACTCCTAGAAAAACTTAGAAAACCCTAGAAAACTCTAGAAAAACCTAGAAAACCCTAGAAAATCCTAGAAAAATTCTAGAAATATTTAGAAAATCCTAGAAAACCCTTAAAAATCCCTAGAAAACATTAGAAACCACAAAAAAACTCTAGAAACCCCTTGAAAACCCAAGAAAACCCTAGAAAACCTTGAAATCCTAGAAAAAACACAGAAAACCCTAGAAAACCCTAGAAAATTATAGAAAAACCCTCGAAAATCATAGAAAACCCTAAAAAACTTTCGAAAACCCTAGAAAACCCTAAGAAAACCCTAGAAATCCCTAGAAAACCTAGAAAATCCCTAGAAAATCCTAAAAAATTCTAGAAAATCCCAGAAATCCCAGAAAACCTCTGGAAATCCCTAGAAAAACCTAGAAATCCTTGAAAAACCCTTGAAAACCGTAGAAAACCCAAAAAACTCTCAAAAACTCTAGAAAATCCTAACAAAACCTTAAAAAATCCTAGAAAACCGTAGAAAACTCTAGAAAATCTCTAGAAAACCCTCAGAAATCCCTAGAAAACCCTAGAAAACTCCTAGAAAAATCTAAAAAACCATAGAAAACCCTCAGAAATCCCTAGAAAATCCTAAAAAATCCAAGAAAATCCTAGAAAATCCTAGAAAACCCTTGAAAATCCTAGAAAACCCTAGAAAATCCTAGAAAAACCCTCGAAAACCATCGAAAACCCTAGAAAACCCTAGAAAAACCCTAGAAAATCCTAAAAAATTGTAGAAAACCATAGAAAACCCTAGAAAACTTTTAGAAAAACCTAGAAAACCCTAAAAAAACCTCAAAAATTCCTAGAAAATCCTAGAAAATCTTAGAAAAACCCTAGAAAAACTTTGAAAACCCTAGAAAACCCTTAGAAACCCCTAGAAAACCCTAGAAAATCTTAGAAAAATAACAGAAAACCCTAGAAAACCCTAGAAAATTATAGAAAAACCCTCGAAAATCATAGAAAACCCTAAAAAACTATCGAAAATCCTAGAAAACCCTAAGAAAACCCTAGAAATCCTAGAAAATTCCTAGAAAATCTTAGAAAATGTTAGTAAATCCCAGAAAACCCTTGGAAATCCCTAGAAAAATCTAGAAAATCCTAGAAAACCCAAGAAAACTCTAGAAAATCCTAGAGAAACCCTAGAAAACCCTAGAAAATCCTAGAAAATTATAGAAAAACCCTTGAAAATCGTAAAAACCCTAAAAAACCCTAAAAAATCCTAGAAAACCCTAACAAAATCTTAAAAAACTCTAGAAAATTGTAGAAAACCCTAGAAAATCTCTAGAAAACCCTAAAAAACCCTAGAAAACCCTAAGAAAACCCTAGAAAATTCTAGGAAACCGTAGAAATCCATAGAAAATCTCTAGAAAACCCTAAAAAATCCCTAAAAAGCCTAAGAAAATCCTAGAAAACCCTTGAAAATCCTAGAAACCCATGAAAATCCTAGAAAAACCCTAGAAAACCCTAGAAATTCCTAGAAAAACCCTCGAAAACCATAAAAAACCTTAAAAAACTCTCGAAAACCCTAGAAAATCCTAAGAAAATTATAGAAAACCCTAAAAATTCATAGAAATTCCTAAAAAAATCCTAGAAAAACCAAAAAAATCCCTAGAAAATCCTTGAAAATCCTAGAAAAACCCTAGAAAACTATAGAAAATCTTAAAAAACTCTCGAAAACCCTAGAAAACCCTAAAAATCTATAGAAAACCCTAGAAAAACCCTAGAAAATCCTAAGAAATTGAAGAAAACCATAGAAAACCCCTAGAAAACCCTAGAAAACTCCTAGAAAAACCTAGAAAACCCTAGAAAAACCTCAAAAATTCCTAGAAAACTCTAGAAAATCCTAGAAAAGCCTAGAAAAACTTAGAAAACCAGAGAAAACCCTTAGAAATTCCTAGAAAACCTTAGAAAGTCCAAGAAAACCCAAGAAAATCCTAGAAAATCCTTGAAAATCCTAAAAAACCCTAGAAAATCCTAGAAAAAAATAGAAAACCCTAGAAAATTATAGAAAAACCCTCGAAAATCATAGAAAACCCTAAAAAACTCTCGAAAACCCTAGAAAACCCTAAGAAAACCCTAGAAATCCCTAGAAAACCTAGAAAATCTATAGAAAATTCTAAAAAGTTCTAGAAAATCCCAGAAAACCCCTCGAAATCCCTAGAAAAATCTAGAAAACCCTTAGAAATCCCTAGAAAATCCTAGAAAATATAAGAAAACTCTAGAAAATACTAGAAAAACCCCAGAAAACCCTAGAAAATCCTAGAAAATCCTAGAAAAACTCTTGAAAACCGTAGAAAATCCTAAAAAACTCTAAAATCCCTAGAAAACCCTAACAAAACCTTAAAAAACTCTAGAAAACTGTAGAAAACCCTAGAAAATCTCTAGAAAACCCTTAGAAATCCCTAGAAAACCCTAGAAAACTCCTAGAAAAACCTAGAAAACCCTCAGAAATCCCTAGAAAATCCTAGAAAACCCAAGAAAATCCTAGAAAACCCTAGAAAATCCTTGAAAAACCCTTGAAAACCGTATAAAACCCTCAAAAACGCTAGAAAATCCTAGAAAACTCAACAAATAATAGAAAACTCTAGAAAATCTCTAGAAAACCCTCAGAAATCCCTAGAAAACCCTAAAAAACCCAAGTAAATCATAGAAAACCCTCGAAAATCCTAGAAATCCTATGAAAATTCTAGAAAAACCCTAGAAAACCCTAGAAAATCATAGAAAAGCCCTCGAAAATCCTGGAAAACCATAAAAAACTCTCGAAAACCCTAGAAAATCCGAAGAAAACCATAGAAAACCCTAAAAATCCATAGAAAATCCTAAAAAATCCTAGAAAAAACCTAGAAAATCCAAGAAAATCATAGAAAACCATAGAAAACCCTAGAAAACTTTTAGAAAAACCTAGAAAACCCTAGAAAAACCTAAAAAATCCCTAGAAAACCCTAGAAAATCCTAGAAAAACCTTAGAACAATTTAGAAAACCCTAGAAAACCCTTAGAAATCCCTAGAAAATCCTAGAAAACCCAAGAAAACCCTAGAAAATCCTTGAAAATCCAAGAAAACCCTAGAAAATCCTAGAAAAAACCACAGAAAACCCTAGAAAATCCTAGATAATTATAGAAAAACCCTCGAAAATAATAGAAAATCCTAAAAAACTCTCGAAAACCCAAGAAAATCCAAAGAAAACCCTAGAAATCCCTGGAAAACTTAAAAAATCCATAGAAAATCCTAGAAAATCCCCGAAAACCCCCTGGAAATCCCTAGAAAACTTAGAAAACTTAGAAATCCCTAGAAAACCCTAGAAAACCCAAGAAAATCCTAGAAAAACCCCAGAAAACTCTAGAAAATCTTGGAAAATTCTTGAAAACTCTAAAAAACCCTCAAAAACCCGAGAAAACCCTAACAAAACCTTAAAAATTTCTAGAAAACACTAGAAAATCCTAGAAAAATCTTAGAAAAACTTAGAAAATCCTTAGAAATCTCTAAAAAATACTAGAAAACCCAAGAAAACCCTTGAAAACCCAAGAAAATCCTAGAAAATTATAGAAAAACCCTTGAAAATCATAGAAAACCCTAAAAAACTCTCGAAAACCCTAGAAAATCCGAAGAAAATCCTAGAAATCCCTAGAAAACCTAGAAAATTCCTAGAAAATCCTAGAAAACCCAAGAAAATCCCAGAAAACTCGGGAAAATCCCTAGAAAAACTTAGAAAACCCTTAGAAATCCCTAGAAAACCCTAGAAAACCCAAGAAAACTTAGAAAACTCTTGAAAACCCAAGAAAACCCCAGAAAACCCTAGAAAACCCATGAGAATCCTAAAAAAACGCTAGAAAATCCTAGAAAAACCCTCGAAAATTCCTAGAAAATCTCTAGAAAACCCTCAGAAATCCCTAAAAACCCTAGAAAACTCCTAGAAAAACATAGAAAACCCTCAGAAATCACTAAAAAATCCTAGAAAACCCAAGAAAATCATAGAAAACCCTAGAAAATCCTAGAAAAACCCTTGAAAATCGTATAAAACTCTCAAAAACCCTAGAAAATCTCTAGAAAACCCTCAGTAATTCCTAGAAAACCTAAGAAAATCCTAGAAAACCCTTGAAAATCCTAGAAAACCCATGAAAATCTTAGAAAAACCCTAGAAAACCCTAGAAAATTCTAACAAAACGATAGAAAACCCTAAAAATCCATAGAAAACCCTAGAAAATCCTAGAAAAACCCTAGAAAATTCTAAAAATTATAGAAAACCATAGAAAACCCTAGAAAATCCTAGAAAACTCCTAGAAAAACTTAGAAAAACCTAGAAAACCCTAGAAAATTCTAGAAAAACCCTAGAAAAATTTAGAAAACCCTAGAAAACCCTTAAAAATCCCTAGAAAACACTAGAAAACCTAAGAAAACTCTAGAAAACCCTTGAAAACCCAAGAAAACCCTAGAAAAATGAAATCCTAGAAAACCCACAGAAAACCCTAGAAAATTATAGAAAAACCCTCGAAAATCATAGAAAACCCTAAAAAACTCTCGAAAACCCTAGAAAACCCTAAGAAAACCCTAGAAATCCCTCGAAAACCTAGAAAATCCCTAGAAAATCTTAAAAAATTCTAGAAAATCCCAGAAAATCCCAGAAAACCCCTGGAAATCCCTAGAAAAACCTAGAAAACCCTTAGAAATCCCTAGAAAATATAAGAAAACTCTAGAAAATACTAGAAAAACCCTAGAAAACCCTAGAAAATCCTAGAAAAACCCTTGAAAACCGTAGAAAACTCTAAAAAACTTTAAAAACCCTAGAAAACTCTAACAAAATCTTTAAAAACTCTAGAAAACCGTAGAAAACCCTAAAAAATCTCTAGAAAACCCTCAAAAATCCCTAAAAATCCTTAGAAAACCCAAGAAAATCCTAGAAAACCCAAGAAAATCCTAGAAAACCCTGGAAAATCCTTGAAAAACCCTTGAAAACCCTAGAAAATCCTCAAAAACCCTAGAAAACCCTAAGAAAACCCTAGAAAACTGAAAAAAATAATAGAAAACGCTAGAAAATCTCTAGAAAACCCTCAGAAATCCCTAAAAAACCCTAAAAAACCCAAGAAAATCATAGAAAACCCTTAAAAATTCTAGAAATCCTATGAAAATTCTAGAAAAACCCTCGAAAACCCTAGAAAACCTTAAAAAACTCTCGAAAACCCTAGAAAATCCTAAGAAAACTATAGAAAACCCTAAAAATCCATAGAAATTCCTAAAAAATCCTAGAAAAACCTAAAAAATTCCTAGAAAATCCTTGAAAATCCTAGAAAAACCCTAGAACAATTTAGAAAACCCTAGAAAACCCTTAGAAATCCCTAGAAAATCTTAGAAAACCCTAGAAAACCCTTGAAAATCCAAGAAAACCCTAGAAAACCCTAGAAAAAACCACTGAAAACCCTAGAAAACCCTAGAAAATCCTAGATAATTATAGAAAAACCCTCGAAAATAATAGAAAACCCTAAAAAACTCTCGAAAACCCTAGAAAACCCAAAGAAAACCCTAGAAATCCCTAAAAAACCTAGAAAATCCCTAGAAAATCCTAGAAAATCCTAGAAAATCCCCGAAAACCCCTGGAAATCCCTAGAAAACTCAGAAAACCCTTAGAAATCCCCTAGAAAACACTAGAAAACTCAAGAAAATCCTAGAAAAACCCCAAAAAACCCTAGAAAATCCTAAAAAAACCTTGAAAACTGTAGAAAACTCTAAAAAAACCCTCAAAAACCCGAGAAAACCCTAACAAAACCTTAAAAATCCCTAGAAAACCCTAGAAAATCCTAGAAAAATCTTAGAAAACTTAGAAAACCCTTATAAATCTCTAGAAAACACTAGAAAATCCAAGAAAACTCTAGAAAACCCTTGAAAACCCAAGAAAATCCTAGAAAATCCAAGAAAATCCTAGAAAAATCATAGAAAACCCAAGAAAATCCTAGAAAATTGTAGAAAAACCCTCGAAAATCATAGAAAACCCTAAAAAACTCACGAAAACCCTAGAAAATCCTAAGAAAACCCTAGAAATTCTTAGAAAACCTAGAAAATCCCGAGAAAATCGTAGAAAATCCAAGAAAATCCCAGAAAACCCCGGGAAATCCCTAGAAAAACTTAGAAAATCCTTAGAAATCTCTAGAAAACCCTAAAAAACCCAAGAAAACTCTAGAAAATCCTAGAAAAACCCCTGAAAACCCTAGAAAATCCTTGAAAACCCAAGAAAACCCCAGAAAACCCTAAAAAATCCTAGAAAAACTCTCGAAAACCCTAGAAAATCCTAAGAAAACCCTAGAAAACACTAGAAAACCCTAAAAATCCATAGAAAATCCTAGAAAAACCCTAGAAAATCCTAAAAATTCGTAGAAAACCATAGAAAACCCTAGAAAAACCTCAAAAATCCCATGAAAACTCTAGAAAATCCTAGAAAAAGCCTAGAAAAACTTAGAAATCCCTAGAAAATCTCAAAAAATCCCTAGAAAACTCTAGAAAATCTTAGAAAAATCCTAAAAAAACTTAGAAAACCCTAAAAAACCCTTAGAAACCCCTAGAAAACTTTAGAAAACCCAAGAAAATCCTAGAAAATCTTGAAAACCCAAGAAAACGCTAGAAAATCCTAGAAAATCCTAGAAAAATTACAGAAATCCTAGAAAACCCTAGAAAATTATAGAAAAACCCTCGAAAATTATAGAAAACCCTAAAAAACTATCGAAAACCCTAGAAAACCCTAGGAAAACTCTAGAAATCCCTAGAAAACCTAGAAAATCCCTAGAAAATCTTAGAAAATCCCAGAAAATCCCTGAAAATCCCTTGAAAAACCTAGACAATCCTAGAAAACCCAAGAAAACTCTAGAAAATCCTAGAAAAACCCTAGAAAATCGTAGAAAATCCTAGAAAATTCTAGAAAAACCCCTAAAAATCGTAGAAAACCCTAAAAAACCCTCAAAAACCCTAGAAAACCCTAACAAAACCTTAAAAAACCCTAGAAAATCGTAGAAAACTCTAATAAATCTCTAGAAAACCCTCAGAAATTCCTAGAAACCCTAGAAAACCCTAAGAAAATCGTAGAAAATTCTAGGAAACCATATAAATCCCTAGAAAATCTCTAGAAAACCCTCAGAAATCCCTAGAAAACCCTAAAAAACCCAAGAAAACCCTTGAAATTCCTGGAAAACCCATGAAAATCCTAGAAAAACCATAGAAAACCCTAGAAAATCCTAGAAAAACCCTTGAAAACTATAGAAAACCTTAAAAAATTTTCGGTTTTATCCTTTTGGATAAAAAATCTGGTTAAAAATTTTCTAGCCAGGTCATTGAAGCTAGTTATTGATCTGGATGGCAAGTTATCGAACCATTTCATGGCCGCCTTTGTTAAAGTAGTCGGGAAGGCTTTACAACGGATGGCGTCGGCCAGGTACATTCTGCTTTTGAAGTTGCGGAGGTGGTGGCTTAGGTCGATCATCCCGTCATAGAGATCCATATCAAGTGTTTTAAAATTCCTGGGAACCTTAGCCCTCATGATCTCTTCTGTGAACGGATCTTCTCCTTCTAAGGGGCTTTCTTCTCGATCCGACCTATTATTCCAGTTTCGAAGATCAGCTTCTAGCTTCCTGAGCTTTTTTTTAGCTCCATTCGTCACTTTACTTCTCTCCGCAACTCTTGTTATGCTTCCCGTTGTCGTCAGCCTCATGTTCGAGCAGTTCCAGTCGATCTCCCTGGCCATGAATTAGGTCCAGGATTTCGGTTGTATGAGGGGGCTCCTCATCTTCAAGATGGTAGATTTCAGAATGGATCCTCCTTGGGTGGGGATTTTCAGACGTCCCTTTCCCGTAAGGCCCTTGAGCAGGTGGTGGCAGTGGAGGAAGCACAATGGCTTGACCTTTCTGTTGGGCCTCAAGTTCAGATTCCGATGTAGTTTTACCGTCTTCATACTGGTGGTCTGCCATTGTCGAGAAGTGAATCCCAGGTCCCCAGCGACGACGCCAATGTTCCGAGGGTTACCTGAAACATTGATTTGGGCCTGAACATAAGGTCCAGATCCCTTAGTATGGCAGCGTCCGACTTGTTGATGCCGAGGTGCTGCCTGTTCGAGTTCCTCGTGAGGAGGTTGGGGGGTGGTACCTGCAAGAGACTTTGATGCTTAAGTTAGTAAGGGTTTTAGGCAGGTTTTTAGTAGATTAGAGCGTGAATATACATGAGGGTGTCAATATATTTATAGTAGAGTAGATTACCACATTTGTTAGAGTAGTTCCATCTTTATTGATGGATAACTGTTCCCTTTATCTTGAAAATCTGTTAAGATCTCCCTTCTGGATGTAGCGGAGGGATATCCGGAGGCAGTTACTTGCTTGGACAAGTAGAGCTGAACCCTTCTGTCGGTGTCCAATCTCTCAAAGAGGCCGGGTAGGGGTTAGAGACCACCTTCTAAGGTTGGGTCCTTTATCTGTATTGGGCCTGGCTTTATGTTTTGGGTTACGGTATGAACAGAACATATATAAAATAATAATTGACTATCACACAAATAAATAATCATGCGATGAGAGAAAAAATGATGTTTCAACGCAAGTATATAAAACTAAAATATAATTGAATACAGAAAAAAAATAGGTGATATTATTTAAATGCAAGTGACATTTTTTCTTTTTAAATTCATGTAAATATATACTAAAACATATTCGTAAAGTGGGTGGTATTATAACAAAAATGGAACTTGTTAAAAAAATCGTTCTTAAAGGTTGCGTTTGTTTCTGAGATCAGGACAAATACAAGATACTAAGAACAAGACATAAAAGACAGAAACATAAAATTTTGTGTTCTTGTATCTTATTTGGTAATAAACTAGAACAAATTATGAAAATCTAATTTATTCTAATTTTTTTTTTCATTCAAAAAATTTGAGACGAATAATATAATAATAAAAATATAATTATGAAAAATTAACAAGAATAATGAAAAAAAAAATAAAAAATAAATTGTGTCCCTTGTTAGTATCTCCGATGGACACAAAATATATTAATTCAGTATCGCTGGATACATTGTTTCTGTTTATGTCTCCTCTATCAAACATAATTTTGTGTCTTAGTGTCCCTACCTCAGTGTCCTGTCTCTCTGTAAACAAACGCAACCAAAATGAGCGGTATTATAAACAAAAATGGGACTCCTTTCTCCTTGTATTATTAACGGCTTATATTTCTAAATAATAATAATAATAATAATTTTATATTTTTTTCACAAATTTAATGATTTCTCCTTGTATTATTAACGGCTTATATTTCTAAATAATAATAATAATAATAATTTTATATTTTTTTCACAAATTTAATGGTGATAATATCTTAATTTTACACCATCCCTCTACATTGTATTCGGTGCAATGCACGGGCATATAGCTTAGTTTACTCGAAAAGAAATGTTCCCAGTGATGCTCTTTATATATATTGTTATAGATAATATACAAATCTAAACGTACTTATAAACTTCAACCACGAATGTTTAGCTTTGGTATAATGAACACCGTAGACAATACTTACTTATTCTTTATAACGGGGTCGGCAAATACTAACAAATTTATCAAAAACTAAATGCCTGTTAAAAGAGGTGCGGCTGTACTTCCCAAGCAACAGTGACTTTCCGTTCTTTTTATTCCAGAAGTAGCTTTTTCATTTGTTCCTATCTGTTACTATGTTTTCCTCCGAAGTCCTTAGAGGCCATCTTTAATGCTTATCTTGATGTTTTCCACCTTAATCGACAACTCTAACTTATGATCCTCAACAGCTTTCAAAACTGAGAGCAGGTTGGACCGGTAAATTTCACACTTTCGATTTGCAAACTCAAGCTCATTCATAAGTTCTCTAATGCTCTTGTCCATGTCATCCTGCAAGATATGACGCAATGAAGTTAAAAAAAAATAAGTATAATGACATGCACATTTTCAAAGAAATAAAAGATGGACCTCAATGCCCCATTCGACACCTTTAACAGGTAACTAAATCAATTCATGTTTCTGCCCCAAAAATTGGCAGAAGGTAGAAACGGCAATTTACAGTATTTCGAGCTAAATTAGATATTAGTCCACATAACTTGGTTATGTAGAATGATGTATGTTGAGCACGCACATAATCTCTTTTTTTTTCCCTGCCCCCATATGAAACCTAAAATAAAACGTCTACCACTAAATCCAATCCCGGTGCATTTGTATGCTGTAAACAAACAAATAATAAGAATCCACAGCAGACAACATCCAAAAGGCACTGCAATCAACACTGACTGCTTCAAAACCCAAAAATAAGACAAGAAATATGCCTTCAAATATATTCTCAACCAAGAACAAACTCCAGAAATATTACGATGCTAGTTGCTAGGCTTGTTTTCTTTTATTTTCCCAAAATGAAGAAAAAAAAATTACAGATAAATCAAGATTCAACACAATATGAATACAAGGTGGGGGTATTTAAAGGCCACAAATAAACAAATTCGCTTAAACAAATAATTAGGAGTAAAAGAGTGCACATCAGGCAACTAGCTGCAGTAATCAGACAGGAAAAATACCAATCCCCAAGGCAAATGGAAAACTAATGACTAGATATGTTCATATTATAAGGTGAAATAACCAAATAAAAGTGCTTAGTCAGATAAGGGATAAAATCAGAATGATAAAGGAACTGGTGGCATGGTTCACTTTGTTCAATTAATCAATTCTGTAAATTAAATTACATGTGTATTGCTTAAGGGAGGAGTTTAAACAGTTTAATCTTCAGAATATTATTGAAATCGACTCAAGAATATATTATACAAAGTCCAAATGGAAGAAAAACTATATTAAACGAAGCTTAAGTTGTTACAAGAAGCTAGAAGATTCATGTTAACTGGGTGAGTGGAAGAGTAAAACACAGCAGCAAAAGAACAAAAGGGAAATGGAACTCTGACCTCGGACATATGCTGGCCCAAGTTTCCTTCCTCGTGTCCACTTCTGGAATTAGTATGACTTTCATCAATTTGCAAGTGACTCCTAACTTTGCCATTGTTGATGAGAATTCGTCCCTCACTTTGCATTACTTGAACAACTCTTTTTGTGGCCTCTTGTAAAGCACCCATTGCAACATCATAAGTCTCAGGAGACTTTGCTCCTTCATCAACAAACTTAAAGGCCACGTGTCTGAGGGTATTATATCTAACTGTATGAGATTCCAAATAGTAAGAATATATATCACAAGAATGTTCTTCTAATGTTACACTGCTTTTGGCATTTCTCGTCCAACGTTTCAATATATAATGAGCGGGTAGAGTAAGTACATTGGTTACTCTAAACACTGCCAAAACATGTCTACAAACAAGGCCAGAAAATTCAAACATTTGGCAACTACAACTCGCTTTCATCTCTAAAACATTGAATTTAACATAGTATGCCTTATGATCCTCTCCAAATTTAGCTACATGATATGTAACGACCTCCCCATCATCCTCGGTTTTGGATGCCATGAATGTTAGCGTCCCAACTAGCTCCTCTTGGAACCTCATGAAAATCTTTCGTGTGTAAAGCTCAGATGCTTGCTTCTCCATTGGAGATGGGGTCTTCAAAACTGGTGAACTATTCATTGTGTCATAATCTGCTCTGACTTCTTTCTCATTGCGACTATCCAGTGCTTTCTCATACAACTTGAAGAACTGATTTAAGTTGGTTGAAGCATTTACATACCCATCAAAGTATGAGTTCATGCCATCGCTTCGCTGTGTGATAGACATTTCTGCAAAGAATGTGTCTCGCAAATATACAGGTACCCACTGCTTACAAGCAGAATATATTGCTTGAAGCCATTCATGGTCCCGCAGATCATACCTATCGATGAGTGTTGACCAGCAAGATTCAAATTCCTCAATTGACTCCGTCAAGTTAACACATCTGTGAAATTCGACTTCGAAATTTGGATATTTGAGGAAAATGTGAGATAACTTCTCCTGGCATTTTTTAAAAATGTGCCATTTGCAGAATCGGTGGCGGGTCTCAGGGAATACTTGTAGTACAGCTGACCGAATTACAGAATCATGATCGGTTGTTATTGACAATGGTGGGCGTCCAGACATAGCCATAAGCCACGTCTTGAAAAGCCATACAAATGATGCTTCAGATTCATTTATTAGGAAAGCACAACCAAAGAGAACAGGTTGTCCATGATGGTTTACACCAGTAAAGGGAGCAAACGGTAGTCGATACCTATTGGATCGGTAAGTAGTGTCAAAGGTTACGGTATCACCAAAAAAAGTGTAATTCAACCTTGCCTTGGGATCGGCCCAGAAAACATTGCTCATGGACTGGTCCTCATCACTTTGCACAGCATAGAAGAAACAAGGGTTTTCGGCATGCATTTGTCTCAAATAATCCAGAACAAGCTGAATGTCGCCTTCTAGACTTCTCTGCCTATTATTCCTCATGTAATTCCTACAGTCAACCTCTGTAAAACCAACTTTGCTAATCCCACCACACTCCTTGATCAGTGCTGACATAATTCTCCGAGGACCCATTCCAGCAGCCTGTAAAGTATCAATTAGCGTCTTGGCAGCTCCAGATATTTGTCTGTGAGAGCGAAGGCAGTGCACCTGATCCGGTGGAACAAGCTCGTGGTTGTGTTCCCTAACAAACCCAGAGACGATCCACTTGCCAGAGTCGTGCATTTTGACCGACAAAGCCGCTTTGCATCCGACTCTGGTAATGGTTCGAGGACGCTTGATCTCCCTATCCTTGGTGCGTTTCTCATTCAAGTTGCGGAAACCCTCCTTTGCACAAACAAATTGCCTCTGTATGATGGCTCCATCGCGCCTGGAACGCCGGGATGAGCTAACCCGAGTACTGAACCCGACACGACGGGCATAAGAATTGTAGAAGGCCTTGGCAGCCTCCTCAGACTCAAATTCCATGCCCTCGTAAGGTTCAAGATCTAAGAGGTCACCCGCACCAAAACCCTCAGGAACGTAAATTTCTCCACCGCTACCACTAGTGGCAGTGCCTCTGCCTCTGTCAGCATCAGCCAGTTCATCCTCTTCGATAGCCATGGCCATAGCCATAGGGTGCTCAATGTCGCCCTCATCATCCTCGCATTCTCCCTCCCCTCCTTCCAGCCCAATATCAAATTCTAACACCTCGTTATCCATCGCAAATACTACTTGCAATATCAGAATAGGCAATAAACGTATATGGACGAATTCATATCATACGACATCATATAGAAAATACAAGGAGACGAGAGGAACTAAACAATTTCTAAAAGAAAAGAAATACTGTGGGGAAAACCTGACCGTCGACCGACAGTAATTGCATCGTGTCAGGTTTATTCAAGAGCACCATCGGATACTAGAGGGGGTGTGCGACTAGAATATGCTTTCCAGAAATCAGGCGATTCAAATCGTGTAAATCTTGGATTGAATCCCAACAACCATACAAGACGCTCCTTCTGTACTTAGCACCGAACTTTTGTTCAAGAAAACAACTGATTATTATAATTTTACTAGTGATTAGTAGTTAAACCCCAAAATGGTTATGAGAGTGGCGTCTGTGTGTACTAAAATCTTTTTGTACAAGTTGTCTGCACTGAATCGGTCTGGTCAGGTTTGGTTTATTAGTTAACAATAATCTTTCACATTCATATAAAAAATGTATTCAAATTATCTAAGTATTTTTTTGTCAGACACGTCTCTTCCACTCCCTTATTCGTTTGTGATATACATGCTATATATAACTTATAGCGTAAACTTTCTCTGTTGCAACCTGAACCTTTTGTTTAACGTAAATTTTCTGCTACAACCTAAACCTTCTGCTCTCCTAGTTCTTCTCTGCTCGCATTCTTCTTTATTGATCTGCATTGCATTGAATGTAATAAGCTTTGTCGTTCTTCTCTGGTCGCGCTCATCTTCTTCGTTTTCTTCTTTGATCTGCACTTCTCAATCGAAACAATGAATGATTCAACTTCAAATCAGTTGAATGAGAGCTATTTGAATTATTCTTCTGAAAGGAATCAAGCGGACGAGGTTTGGATTATTCAATTTTGAATCGAATTGAATGGAATGCAATAGCTAATTTAAATTGAATTGAATTTAATGGATGCAAGCGTTCTGAATTGAATTGAATTGAATCGAATTGATAATCTCTAAATGGTAGACACGTGTGTTTTGAATTTGATTTTATATAATGGATAATGTTGCATTCATTCAGTACTATATAATTGTTTCACCATAATAACATATTTGGTTCATTCTGTAAAAAACTGTTTGAATTTAATTTTATATAATGTATAATGTTGCATTCATTCAGTACTATACAATTGTTTCACCATAATAATGTGTTCGGTTCATTATGTAGAAAGCTGTTTGAATTTGAATTTATATAATGGATAATGTTCCATTCATTTAGTTCTATACCATTACTTCACCATAATAACATGTTCGATTCATTCTGCAGACCAGGTGTGTTATGGATAAACAATTTGTCCCAAAGGTCGGGATGATTTTCAAGACACTAGAAGATGCCAGAAAGTTCTACAAAAATTATTCTAAACTTGCCTGTTTTTCTACCAAAACAAGGAACACGACTCGGAAGGGAGACGAGATTAAGAATCAACTAATCGTATGCAGCAGAGAGGGGGTGGAAATCCAAGATATCTCCTACTCTGAAGACAAATTCCTCAGCCGGCATAAATTGTCTAGCGATCTATGTACACATATTGAAGGACGTCGGTCTCTGGACAATTTCCAAAGTCGTTCTGAATCACTCACGCCCCTACTGTTCAGACCGGACAGAGATGCTTAAACAACACAGAGAGCTAAGCATGTTCGTGCGTCGCACCATCGAAACCAATGAGGAAGCCAGAATCAGACCGAGCAAAACTTACCAATCATTCATAGCAGCAGCCGGCAGTCACCGAGAACTAAGTTTTAGAAAAAGACGCGAGGAATTACATCACAAGGGAAGTACAGAATGTTTCCGAACAAGACGATGCCAAAGAATTCGGGAAGTACCAAAATTTCTTTTTCGAGCTCAACCTCGAAGGCGATCACTCCATCAAAAATGCATTCTGGGCCGACGCAAGAAGTAGGGTTGCATGCGAGTATTTCGGAGACGTGGTTTCATTCGACACCACCTACAACTCAAACAGGTATTCGGTTCACCCAAATCGAGTCTTTACATTCACCAAATCCACACATTTCAGTTCATCACTTTGTGAGAGTGTCCATTTATGCAGGTACAATCTAGTTTTTGGTTCCTTTGTGGGCGTGAATCACCATGGTCAATCGACACTTATCGGATGCGCCCTTATGAAAAACGAGGACATCCAATCATTCAAATGGCTATTCGAGTGTTGGCTCCGTTGCATGGGAGGGGAGGCACCAAAAGACATTCTCACTGATCAATGCACATCAATGCAAAGGGCCATCGAGATGTGCATGCCAACAACAATTCACCAGTGGTGCATCTGGCACATTCTGAAGAAAATTCCAAGCAAACTAAATGGCTACAAGCGACACGAAAAAATCAAACAAGAGATGAGCCACATCATTTGGAACTCGTTCACAAAAGACGCATTCGACTGAAACTGGAACGATTTTCTCACAAAGTACGGCCTCGGAGGCAACAAGTGACTCTCAGGTAACCGATATTTTAATTCGAATTATTTTCATGCCGTTACTTTTTCAGTTAAAACGTGCACATATTTCAGTTCATGCCGGCTCATGTTTTTGGTTCATTCTGCAGAGCTATACGAAGATCACCATATATGGATTCTAGTTTACCTGGATCACCACTTCTGGGTCGGGATGAGAAGTACACAAAGGAGCGAGAGCATGCATGCATTTTTCAACAAGTTCATCACACGCAACAGCTCCCTGAGTCAATTCGTGAAGCAATACGATAATTGCCTAGCAAGCAGAGAGCAAAGAGAGAGAGAATTCAACGCTACAAATTTTCACACCGTGATACCGTGTGCAACAAAATCAACAATAGAGGCCCAGTTTCAACACGTGTATACCAACGAGAAGTTCAGGAAAGTTCAAGGATAATTCAGAGGAAAGGTGAACTGCATCACAAGATCAGTGAATTCCACCCTAGGTTTCACAACATACGAAGTTGTAGAGCAGGTTTCTAACTCTACATTCAACAAGTTTTTCATCACCTACGATGTAGTATCACGAGAGGTAAAGTGCCAGTGCCTGCTATTCAAGTCAAAGGCATACTGTGCCGCCATTCCCTGAGTATACTAAGCTTCGAGCGAGTAGATAACGTGGCACCGAAATACATACTGGAACGCTGGAGCAAGAACATAAAGAGGAGGCATACACACATCAAGAGCAGCTAAGACGAGCCTCTACTGGAGCCGAGAAGTAAGAGATTCGACAATTTGGTGTTTCGCTTGCACAATATCTGCGAATTTGCATCAGAGTCCAAGGAGCTGACAGAAATTATGCATTGACACTTTGACAATGTCGTGACTGAGATGCAAAAATATCAAGAGAGAAGCAAAGGAAAAAGTTCATTTTCCCATGAAGAAGCAATGTTGAGCGATGTGAACGACCTTCAAAGCCCGCTACGTGTCAAAACAAGAGGCCGGCCCAAGAACAAACTGGGATCAAACCTGGAAAAAAAGATCTCAAACGCCACGAAGAAAAAGAAAAGTCATCTCCAAGTGAGGTAAAACTGATTTTCTTTCGATTAGGAAAAAATTCATTTGTGCATTTTGCTAATATACAATATATATTTTCTCTCTTGCAGCTGAACCTTTTAGACGGCGGATCAACAATTCAGTCAAGCTCCAGCCTTTACAATGCACCGGATATGAATTATCCCGAAGAGGGTTACAGGAGTTTTAGTTTTTATTAACATAAATTTTCATTCATGTATGAGCAAATTTCGGTTCACTAAATTTATAGGAGGGTTAATTTTTTACTAGTGTTAGTCTTTATTAAATAGTCACTTTTATGTGTTTGATATTAGCTTTTGAAATTCTTTATTGAATAGTTACTTTTTTGTTTATTTAATAGTTAATTTATTCTGTTATGTCAAAGAGTTCAGGTGTTTCTGAAACTAAATACTGATATATACATTTTTTTCAAATTTTCTCTCTGCTATAAACCTGGAACAAAACAGCAGCCAGACAATTCTAACAGAAATATACATTAACATCTCAGACCGATACGATAAGAACTAATCCATCTTGAATCAGATATATACATTAGATATATACATTAACATTAACATTAGATATATACATTAACATTTACATTAATATTCACATATATAGATTGAAAGAAGCAGTGTTTGCTTTTTTAAATAAATTAAATAAAATAATGTTAATTACAACCAGTGAAACAAAGTATATCCTATTTACTATATATATCCCCAGACGTGAATTTACATTAAGGGTTGGAGAGAGCAGCAGATGGCTTCGGGAGTCTTATTGCTTCAGATCCCCTTATCACTTGGTCTCTGATTTTGTTCAGTTTGTGCAACAGAATATTTGGACCATATTCAAGCCTGAAGGCATCAATCTCTTACTACAATTCAATTGAAGGAATTAGTTACATAAGAAATGAACCCAACTGAAATAAGAAATCAAAGAATTTCATTAATTTAGAAACTACTTACTTGTGTCCAAGCTTTATATTGATACATCTTCCCTCTTTTGATCTTTCGAAGATCAATTGTTTCAAGCTATTTCATGACGTATATTGCATAACCATAGCTAGGCAAGAATTAAGTAAAATACGATTAATAGTATACAAAATAAAACACACTAAAAATAGCACTATAGAAGAGAAAGATTTTTACCTTGTACATTGACCATTCAATCTGATATACTCTGGTTCTTCTCCCTCTTCATCCTCCATTAAGGGTTCCGCCCCAACGTAAACCCTCATCTGGGAGATTATCAATCCCTGAAAGGGATACAAAAAGTGAATGAAAATTAGCAGCTATAATGAACTGAACCTTGTTCAAGTTCTGAATAAAACGTGATAAACATTCAATCAGCAAGAAAAACATTTTGTGCATGCAAAAGAACCCAAGTGAACACATGGCAATCAGGTGAATCAAAATCAGCAACTCCGCTGAACCGAACACCAATCATGATTTGAATAAAGCATGATAAACATTCAATAAGCAAGGGAAATATTTAATAATTTACAACAAATTTGTTCAATTTAATTCTCAAATCAGGTATTTCATCTTTGTTCTTGTTCACAGGGTCAAGCACATAGAATGCCTTTTTCCGGACATCGACAATCCACAACCACCAGTGCTGTCCATTGCAAATCGGCACAAACAGCTAAAGTTTGGAAAAACAATAGAATATCTCAGTCCAAACGATAGCAAACGAGAGAATTATCAAAGAAGTTTTAAAAATCACAACTTACAAATGGATGCGATGCGAGTTTTCTTTTGTCAAGAAATTGGCGGTAGTGTGCATATAGATCGACATCCATCCGGTAGGCCTTGTTGGTCTTTGGATCAATGTATTTCTCGCCATGGGTTCCCAACATAAACATCTGCAAAATGAATCTCAGTTAAATCACAAATAAACCAAATTATTTATCAGAACCAGTAAAACACCATTCATATTTTGAATAATACGTGATAAAAATTTAACGATAAAAAAAAACTTGTTTGCATGCTAAAGGACCCAACTCAAGACACTAACAATCAAGTGAATCAAAATGACCAATTCCAATGAACCAAACACCATTCATGTGCTGAATAGAACGTGATACACATTCAATCATCAAGAAAAATATTTCTACATGCAAAAGGACTCAACTGAACACTTGACAATCAAATGAATCAACTTGACCAACTCCACTGAACAGAACTCCATTCATGTTTTGGATAAAACGTGATAAACATTCAATCAGCAGGGAATAAAAAAATTTGGCTTACCACAATATTCATTGGCACACAGTATATATCTTTCTGAAACCAAGGACATTTTATGTCGTTGAAAATCATGCAATGTGCATTAACCGCCTACAGGAAGAAAGTTTACGAGATATGCGGTATAAGAGTCTTTAGAAAAATCATTAATGTTAACGCAATAGGCAAAGAATTTACCGTGATTTTTACATGATGTTTGGGCATTAGAGACATGAAATGATGTCTAACCCCCTCAAAATTCGCTTGATGCTTCAAGATGAGTATGGGGTCATATTCATTGGTACTATCTTTGGTTTATTTCACATGTGTCATCCAATGATAACACTTTTTCTTCGGCTCCTCCGTGATTTCTTTCTCTTTCTCCGGAGTTTTGTACACTTCAGCGGCTGTGAAACTCGGCTCGGCACTTGTTGCTTCAGCAAATTTCATTGCCGCCGTTACCCTAGCATCTACCACCACCTCTGCCAGGATTTCAAGTTGTGACACCGTCGGCTGAGAGGTCGGGGGAGTTGGTTGAGATGTCGGGGACTTATGCCAAGGTAGAATGAAGGTGCATCATGTTTCCACAAATAAGGATGAGCAGCACTGTAAGACGACGGAGGATTAGGCAATAATGAAAAAGTAATATCATATAACACGAAAGCTAACAAATAAATGATATTAATTAAAACTTACACATTCAACGGAGGTTCTGGCTCAATCTTCCTTGGGCAAGATCCCTCGGCGACCTGTTTTTCCGATTTTAGAGGGCAGTTGTAACAAGCAGAAGAGAGCAATTGATTTCTGGATTCAATTGAACCACAATTAAACCATGTAATGAACCAAAATTATCCAGATTTGAACAATAAAAAAACTTACAAATCAGGCTGTGCTTCTTCTTCCAATTGCCGTGCCGCCGAAGCTTCTTGGCACGCTTGCTGTTTTCCTTCGGGAGGGCTGCTGCATTAAACAGAAAAGAGTTCAATAACGATCCATAATTATTATCATGTACCATTAAAACTAATAAAAAGAATTCTAATTACAACTTAAAGGAACAATGGAAAAGCAATATCATATAACACGAAAGATTATAAAAAATGATATTAATTAAAACTTACACATTCAACGGAAGTTTTGGCTCTGTCTTCATCGGGGAAGATTCCTCGCAGCCTGCTTTTCGAGTTTCGGAGGGCAGCTATAACAAACAAAAGAGAGTCCAATATAAGAACATGTTGAATTGATTTGTGGATTCAAATGATCCACAAGTAAAGCATGTAATGAACCAAAATTTACCAGTTTTAAACAAGCAGTAAAACTTATACATCGACAGATGCTTCTTGTTCCGATTGTCGTGCTGGTGCTTCTTTGCAGGGCTGCTGTATCGATTCTGGAGGGTTGCTGCATTAAACAGAAAACAGTTTAACAATGACCCTAAATTATTATTCTATGCCATTAAAATTAATAAAAAGAATTTTATGTGCAACTTACTCATTAACAGAAGTTTCTTATGTTTGACTTTTCGAAGGGACAAAGGTAAAGTCATCTTTTATTAACTCTTCCTTAAGAGAACTCAGAAGAGACACCGCAATAGGAAATCTAAGGAATGTAAACAAGCAAGAAGTCAATGTTGAACGATTAGAATAGATACTGAGAAACCAAAATTTTCACATTGAAAAACTCACATTTCCAAAGGTTGAGAACAAGTTTCTTCTCAAACCTCAATGATTTGTAGGTCAGGATCAGGTGTAGTGCTACTGACATTTAAACACGAATTCCGTGTGATTAATTAAACAAAAATTATTACCTAAATCTAAAAGATCAATATAAATATTTTCAACTTACACAGGTGGAGTTTTTAAACTCTGTTTTTGATGGATTTTCTTTCTTCTAAAAACTTTTACCAGAGTTTCTGGGGTATTTTTCCCAATAAAAAGGATACCAAATTAAAATTAGCAACCAAGATTAAAAGCAGAGGTCTAGAAACACATCAAATTAATTTTTACAATCCACTAAACTGAAAATAAAGCTTGCAATGAACGAATTTACCTAGTATTGGTTGGGGCATTTATAGACGGTGTGCAGCTAGTCTGAGTCTGTAAGAGAGGTTCGCTGCCCAAATTTACAGTCGGCAATCGAAGCAAAATAAATACATATTACTTAGTGAATCCAGAGGAATTAGAAGAGGTTTTAGGAAAAGTTAGCAAACAACGAAAAAGAACTCGATATAAGAAACCGAATCTTACGTCTCAGATAAATCATTTCACATCTCTGTCGAGTCAAAGTGATCTGGAGCAACGTTTGTTTTCTGAACTCCATCATTTCTTCTCTTTGCTATCTTTTCTCTTAACAGCTACAACGCCTCTCTTCTTCTTTCGGCAGCACTGACCCTTACTCGTTCACTTCTGAAAATACATAAAATAAGTATCAATGAAGTTAAAATAAATGTATCAAATAACCCAAGATATGATTTCAGAAACTTACTCGCTTTCAGATTCAGTTTTGCTCTCTGAATCTGTCATAACAAGCTTCCTTGATTTGGTTTGTTTTTTTGCACCCCTCTCCAGTTGTTTTCTCTTCACTGTTGGAGTTTTTTCGATTTTTTTTCTCTGCAACACATATAAACACATCAAATTTATACCGGCAAACAATATCAGCAAGAAAAATATTTCTTCATGCCAAAGGACCCAACTGAAGACACTACAATCAAGTGAACAAAAATGACCAACTCCACTGAACCGAATGCAATTAATGTGCTGAATAAAATGTGATACACATTGAATCATCAAGAAAAATATTTTTGCATGCAAAAGGACATAACTGAAGACACTAACAATCAAGTGAACGAAAATAACCAACTCCACTGAACCGAACGCAATTCACATGCTGAATAAAACGTGATACACATTCAATCATCAAGAAAAATATTTCTGTATGTAAAAGGACTCAACTGAACACTTGACAATCAAATGAATCAACTTGACCAACTCCACTGAACAATATCACATTTGTAATTTACTTAACAAGCATACATAAACAATTTTCAGCAAAGAAAAGCAAAACTAAACCAGACAAACATCATACAATCACATAAATGAACATCATCCAATACTTACTGGCTTTCAGATTTGCTTGTGCTCTCTGAATCTGTCGGCACAGGCTTCCTTTTTTGCTTTCTTTTTTAACCACTTTCTATGATTGTTTTCTTTTCTTTGTTGCTTTTTTTTTCAATTTCTTCTTCTTTTCTGCAATACATAAGAATAATTTTAACCAAATACAAGCAAAACGAAACCAATATGAACATCAAGCTTACTGGTTTTCGGATTCACTTCTGCTTTCTGAATCCGTGGAACTGCTTTCAGTTTCACTTGTTGATTCCGAATCCGTTGGAACAATGTTTTATTTTTTAACCAGCCTCTGTTGTCTTGTTCTCTTGGCTGGCAGTGTTTTCTCGGATTCTGATTCGGATTCAGAATCGGAAAAATTGTCTTCTTCCGAAGAAGAACCCAGAAAAACAATTTTCTTTTCTTCTTTCTTCCGCTTTTTCTTTTCTTTCCCCTTCAGAAAAACTTGTTTCTTCTCCACCTTCTTTCCTTTTTTTTTTTCTTTTTCTCCCTTGATTGTGCTCTGCACAGAAATCCATGAAATACAAGCTGATTCAGTTAGCAGAGTATTTTAGAAGCATTTGAACGAAAATTTTAGGAGAAAATTTTGCTTAATTTACCATTGTATCGGTTTCTTCCTAAGAAATCCAGTCGAGCATCATCTTCCGTATCCAGTGGGCCACCCACGGTGACCCTGGAGTATCAACTGCATCCAAGCGAGGGAACTTAGCTTCATGAAAATAAATCAGCATCAAAACAAATACACAGCCGTCAATGGACTGTTTCTTCCCCTTTTTCCTGTTTTCAATCCCCTTTCTCAAGAAGCTCAGGACATGATTAGCCCAATCCCACTATCGGATGTTGTCCACACGAAGGGCACGATTGGGGAGGCCATGCTTACCGTTGTCGGCAGCAGGAAGCACTCCTGAACGAAGACAACAAAAGTCCTCAGAAATTTCTGCCGATTCTCCTCCCCATTGCCGGTTAAGAAATTTTAATAAAAGTAGCGTTGTGAGTACGGTCTTAACCGACGAAATTTCCACTATCAATTTAAAAGATATCACAATTAAGAACAATTAACTGGGAGTAGAATTTTCAAGTCGTTTCCTAAAGAGTTGACACAACAGTGTAAATTATTGGTCAGGAATTTTCTGAGAAACTTTTGAAGTTTGAGAACGGAAAAATAAATAACTAAAAATCAAAGCAATGAATGATAGCAAGATGTGTTATGTATTTGAATTAAAAAGCCTTGGCTGAGAGAAGATTAATTGGAGTTTCTATCCTTGTTGACTTTCCCAAGTATAATAGTAAAAGGTTGTTGCTTTCACTCAGTTATCCTCTTGCAGTTGTGAAGGAAGGTCAAGTGGGTAACACTAACTGATTCACAAGTTCTAATCCCTTCCTAGGGAAGGGATTAGAGTTAGTGAAAAGTGAGTTACCCAGCAATCTCCAATTACAAATTAATACTTGAGTTTTCCAACTCAAGGGGTTCCAATTAATCAACTCCCAAACCAAATTGAGAGTTTTAAATCATAACATGAATGCCATTTTTCAACAACATGGAATAAGAATAAATAAGAGACATGGTAATTAAAATAAATTAATAAAAGAAAATTTTGAAGCTGATAATTAATTGAAGAAAATCAAACAAGAAATGAAACTAAATGTAAAAATTGTTCATTGCATTAATAAATTCCAAAATTAACAATATCCATATATGACCACAAGCAAATTAAATGGAAAACAAAAGAGTAGAGTAATAGAAAAGCAAACTATAACGATGAAGACTTCAATCAAAGGTAGAAGTAGCTCTCTCAATATCCAATACAAAAGTATAAAACTAAAATCTAAGAACCCTAGGAGAAGTAGTGTTTTCTCTCTCAGATTCAAAACAAAAAACTAAAACTAAGTGAAAGTGAATATCTTGAGTCTCTACTTGCTCCCTGGCTCTAGTCTGTATTTTTTGGCCGAAAACTGGGTCCAAAAAAGCCCAAAAATCGCCCCTAGCGTCTTCTGTAATTGCAGCACATGACACACGTCACACGTACGCGTTAGTCACGCGTACGTGTCGCTGTACGATGCGCCAATGCACGCGCACGCGTCAGCCATGCGTGCGCATCGATCCTCGCTGCTCAGCTCCTTAGTTTCTTGTGTTCCTTCCACTCTTGCAAGCTTCCTCTCCATCCTCTAAGCTATTCCTGCCCTATATAGCCTGAAAACACTTAACACACAGATCACGGCATCGAATGGTATAAAGGAAAATTAAAAATAGACAATTTAAAGTCTTAGGAAGCAAGTTTTCAATCATGGAACAAAATTAGGAAGGATTTGTAAAACCATGCAGTTTGTATGAATAAGTGTGCGAAGAATTGATAAAAATCACTCAATTTAGTACAAGATAAATCATAAAATAGTGGTTTATCACCCATCAACACTCATTTCGAGGACATATTTTATCAGAGAAGCCAACATAACACATTTGAAGCCATCAATAATATGCTTGTCTGCCTCATTCAGTCTGCCGTAGTTAACTTTTTCAGGAAAACATATATAGCAAGGAATGAACCGAAATAAGCACTAGATATAAAGTGTATTACCGCCCAGCGCAGCTGCTACCTTGTCAGGTGTTATGTATATTTTCCCATGAAAAGTGTTCAGGCATCCATAATAGTCATCATAGCAAGCTATCAACTCTCTCAAGAGGGCGTGAGAGACATTCATTTCCGGGACATGTGCCAGCGCAATGAATCCCATTTCTTCAACTATATCTTTCTTTTCCTGATTCAAATTCTTGAACATTGTCGCTATTGCCTTAGTCTGACATCTGAGATTGTGAGTTTTTTGCAAGGTTTCGAAACAGTATGTCAAGATATATTTATAATACAAAATAGAGTTTATTTGAATGAAAGGGGATAAATATATTTAATGTGTATATATGCTTACGTTATAACGTGGCTTCTACTTTTTTGTCACCATCGTCTTTTTTATTTTTGCTGTAAGAATATATATAAAATACAAAATAGAGTTTATTCGAATGAAAAGCGATAAATATATTTAATGTGTACATATGCTTACGTTATAGTGCGGCTTCTCCTTCTTTGTTACCATTGTCTTCTTCATTTTTGCTGTAAGGACAAAAAAATTTGGTCACTACTTCACTCAATATACCGACAAGCACAAGCATGCATATATTAATCAAGTGAATAAAAATGTCCAAGCCCATTGAACCGAACTTGATGTACTGATAAAATGTGATAAATAATGAAACAGCTAGAAAAATATTTCTGCATGCAAAAGAACCTAATAGAACACACTAACAATCAAGTGAATCAATTTTAGCAACTCCACTAAACTGAATACAATTCATGTTTTGAATAAAATGTGATAAACATTCAATCAGTAATAAAATGACTCAACTGAACACACTAACAATCAAGTGAATGAAAAAGGCCAACTGCACTGAACTGAACACCATTCATGTTCTGAATAAAATGTGATAAACATTTAATCATCAAGAAAAAAACTCAACTAAACACACTAACATTCAAGTGAACGAAAATGACCAACTCCACTGAACCAAACGCAATTAATGTGCTGAATAAAACGTGATACACATTCAATCATCAAGAAAAATATTTCTGCATGCAAAAGGACATAACTGAAGACACTAACAATCAAGTGAACGAAAATCACCAAGCCCATTGAACAGAACACCATTCATGTTGTGAATAAAACGTGATAAACATTCAATCAGCAAAAAAAAAAACATTTCTGCATGTAAAAGGACTCAATTGAACAGACTAACAATCAAGTGAATCAAAATTACCAACTCCATTGAACTAAATGAAAATAAGAAGAAATTTTCATTCCTATGCCCTAGTTACGCAAAAAAAAATTGATTCAGAATAAGTCGATCTACTAAACGAAGGAACTCAATCCAGTAAACCTAAAATGCAACTAGGAGAAACGCGAGATTACGAGATGTTAAATGAACAGTAGTTTTTATCATACCTTTCGCAGTCTCTGTTTTTGTTTTCTTCTCCAGTAGTGGTTTTCACATAAAATACGAGTGAAGTTTGAGAGATTTTGAGAGTGATTCGAAGTTTTCCAATAGCGGTTTCAAAGTTGAAAAAGGAACGTTTTTTCATAATGAAGTGCGAATGAATATTAACGTTTCGGGGGATTGGACGCGTGTAATACACGGTCATTTAATGGTATTAGTTTTTTTATTTTGTGTTGGGATGGATACAAAATTATATGGATGTGTAGCATAACTGTATTATTATTTCAAAAATAATTAAATTTCAATAAATTATAATTAATAAATTATAAATTGA
>NC_029787.2:135010057-135011491 GCF_000816755.2 Arachis ipaensis | reverse complement strand
TAAATATTTACTGAGATTGTATGATTTGTATGACTGATACTACTCTATATATTTATATGAAGCCTTAGTGACATTATGATTATGTATTATGATCTGTTTATTTCTATACGTATAATTATTGTGTAGTTATCTACTCTACTAACTCACGTTAACGCATAATGATACAAAACTCCGCATAGACGAGTGCATCATCAAGTTCTTCATCGCAATAGGAAGTTCGGCATTGGGGATTCGAAAACTGCAAAATAAATTTATCATTTACATTATGGCACATACAATCACAAAAAAGGAGTATGACAGCACGCCAAGTAAATTAAAATATATATGGCTATGCAATAGCTCGTGCTTCAGCTATGGGAAAATGCTGACTGATATGAAGTGGTGTCTCTAATACAATATATTGCAAGACTACATACTATAAACTCATTCCATTATAAATGGACCCACAGACGAACGGAATATATTACTGAGGGCAAACTGAACTTCTCCAGAGGAGTGCTCACTCCTCACAAGATCTACCAATAAGTGAAAGAACCGGGGAATATATCTCCTGAATGAATCCTTTTTCAGACCCTCCAACCCTTGCAATGCGGAGACGACTAGGGATGTCCTAGCAGCTATTTCCTCCTTCTTTGCTGAGCTCAGAGGAAGTTTTCGATGTGGCACTGGCACTGTCCCTGGATGGGTAACTGACTCAGCACACTTTAGGTATATGCCCAATACATTCTCACACACTGCAACAAGCTCCGTTTCTATGTCTATCTCAGCATGCGTAAAATAATCATCAACTAGTACGTTTTGAAGAAAGGTTAGGTGATTCAGGAAGGACTCACTGTTCAACTGGCGTGCATGCAAAGCGACAGAAGAATACAATGCAATGAGGACTTCAATGCTGGCTGCTGATAAGGACTGGTGGTGCATCTTATAGAGATCAGTTGCAACCTGTGATCAGAGCATGAAAAGACACTCAGTTTAGAGGTGAAACCTAAACATTTTTGCCAGAAATTCAAGTGTCAGAAGACTTAACTACCATTTTGACCCTTAAAATTAATCTATTAACAAATTAGTCCTTAAAAACTAAAAAGATGTTTTACTAGTTTGGTACCTAAGTGATTACTTTGTCACTACTTTAGTGGACTGCTTTAGTGTTAACAAAAGATATTTTATTGATTAATTTGTCACCAAATTGCACGAGAAAAACATCAAAAGAATCATCAGTCCAACTTCTTACATCTAAGTTGACGGATGGAGATGGACAATGGACTAAAGGAGTGAAGGTTCTTGTCTCTCTTCCTTCATGAGGGTGTCTCGAGCCAAAGAAGATAAAAATAATTAAAAACAAAGAAAACTTCACTGAGGCACACTAACCAATCCCATATTTAAAACAAAACTTCATAAGAGGCTAAAAGACAATGTGATTTGGGATAAGATTGG
>NC_029787.2:134999678-135009819 GCF_000816755.2 Arachis ipaensis | reverse complement strand
AATTAAGGGACATATACAAATCACTGAACACTGTATTGTAAGGGTCGTAAATTCAATTTTACGGGGAAAAATTGAATACTAGTTAGCACATAATCACACTACTTAGCATAAAATATTGGTTAGCACATAATCACAGAGACTTGCTGAAGAACAGAAAGTGAAAGAACGAATCAGTGGGATAGATAAAATTCAACCTAGTTCACGTGATAAGCAGCTTTCATGACAAAGCCTAAGAAAAAAGAGAAAAGGAACATGAAAAATATGGGAGAAAACATAAAAGGAAGAGGACCTAATCTCTGGATGTAAATGAATATAATCTTGGAGGAAATTTGGTGCTTACAGTTTAGATGTCCCATGGTTATGCTTTAAATGCTTTGACACTTTTAGGTTAAGTACAAGAAAGGAAAGAAATAAACCTGTAAAATAAGTAGCTGCATAGCAATATGATTCTTCATTCTTGACACGACATAGGTGGCTGTTTGCAGATTGTCATCACCAAACTCATCATTTGTCAGTTCATGATCAGAAGACCACTCCATGTCAGCATAGGTTCGTGAAATATTGGGCACCCCAATATTATCCATGGTTCTCAAGACCTTCATGAATCCAGGCACTGCTGATATAGCTGCATCTTTCAAACATAAAAATATCTCTTTCCACTCTTCTTCCGAAAATCTGCTACCCAGGTCACTAGTGAGGCGCATTAGTCCAGCAACTCCAGTACTAGCTGGACCCTGAACAGGACTTCTAATGAACCCAGTAAGTACTGAAACCACACCTGGTAGCTGAGACCTCACAATATCGAAAAAGGTGACAAATAAATCTATTAAACATTCTGCAGCTACTGAAGAAGTCTCAGAATCCCATGTGCTTCCTTCAGGATGTATAGACGCTGAAGAATCTGAACAACTACTCTCTTGTAGACTTACATCTCTCTTTCCTGATGCTGAATTATATACAGGGAAAATAACAGAGTAGAAAATGCTATTCCAAAATGTGCGTGAGAATAAATGACCATGATCCTTCAGAATGTTAAAAAGCACCTCCAATGAACTCTTTCTGATAGCTGATCTTGGATCCGATGTTAGTTTTGACAGCCCTGTGAATAAAGTATTAACCTCAAACTGGATAAGATAGACAAGATTTAGGGAGGGAAAAACCCTCTCTTATCCTAATTCATAAACATGGTTTATCACATTGAGTCGCATATCATGCTGAAATGACAATCATGTTTGTATTTTTTACACTGACTGAAACCTAAGATATTTTCTTTACTGTCCATTAGGCATGGCAGTCTAACCATTATACTAAATATCTTAGCATCTAAAGACATATTACCTGATAGCAAAGGATTCCAAAAAGATGCATGATCATCTTTATCAGTTAAACCTTGCACATCTGAAACACAATTTGCAACTACAACTACCGTGCCATCAACACTCCCCGTCTTATTGCAAACAAGTCCTCCATCAGCAAGTCTGACGGCACAGAAACGAAGAAAAGCAATTGCATTGAGGCTAACATCACTATTGAATCGGCTATTTGTAAATGTCAAAAGGCATCGTACACAATCGGTGAAAGTCGTTGTTTCTGTCTCAGTGATATAAGGGAAAAATTCTCGCACTATTTTCTCCATTGTCTCAAATGCTAACAATACAATATTCTTCTGCTCATCTGCTGCAGCAGCTGTAAAAACCTGAGAATCAAACACACTGCATTAGAAGTAAACTATTGTTCAAGGTTTCAATTTTCAGATTCTTTAAAGATAATAAGATGATAAAAACTAGTTAAAAACAGAATGAACACACAATCTTAGTATCCCATCAAATTGTTAATAGAATGGCATTTATTGTGTGTTCATTCTGTTTTTAACTAATTTTTTCAATGGAACAAATTCAAAAGTTGAGCATTAAGATTCACACCAAGAAGATCATAGATATGGGACTTTCACCTTCTAACTTGCCAAGACAAAAAGGAATATGAGATGTTGCAATTAGCACAGGACATAGCCAACAAGAAATTATGAATAAACTCATCTATGTTTTTCCTCCTTTTTTTTCACCCAAAAAGAAAAAGGAAGAAGAAAGAAAACAAAAGTATAGAAGAGGAAATTAAAAAAAAAAAAAGAAAAAGAAAAAAAGTCACCCTTTTAGCAGTGAATTGTTCTTTTTCTCCTGAAAGAATAAGAAACTACGCCTTCCTTTGGTCAATAAACAAAAACAATTTCTTATTTGAAATACCTGACAATTTCAGGCTTCAATTTTCTATATATCATGAACGATTTTCCCAACCATCAGAAGAAGCCCATTGTTGGACCTGAAGTGTTTACAATCCACACGCCAACATATCTTCATGTTGAAATTTAATTTTTATTCAGATAAAACGGGAGTAACAAGGATTGAACCAAAGCAAATCACTTCTTTGCAAAAGGCCCTGTTATAATTCATGGATTTTTTCTCCTAAGGCTTATATTGTTTGATAGGGGAGATAAAGAGTTTTATATCTTTCACTCAAAAATAATGAGAGAGAGAGAGAGAGAGAGAGAGAGAGAGAGAGGCAGGGAGAAGAAGACAACATAAACATACCATAAAAACACTTTTCCAGCCAGATTTCACGTTACTGACACGACTAAGGACCATCTGTGAAATACATCTAACTATCAATTCTCTAATTTCTGCAGAATTGCTTTTCTGCATGACAATCACAAAAGGTCTCAGAAATTCATTCTGGAAGTTATAATTAGCCAGTTCCTCGCGCTCCAAAAATTTCATTGCTAGTTGTCGCAGCGAGTCCATCGCAAATATTGCAACTGATAAGTTGTCAGACAATCCAACTGAGACAAAGAAATCTGAGAGCACATTCCAAATGCGAGACCACACTAATCTGATGCGGTTCATATTATAGTGCCTGCCAATGTAACCATGTTCTAGTCATGACATCAAAATTAAGTTAAATCCTCATCAGAATTTCAGCCACAGTTGTGCTAATGATCAACTTAAGAAATACAATTGAAAGCTACGGAAAAAGAAAGATACAAGTTTATAACATGAACTGGAGTAAATAGCAAACCCCTTGTTTGAGGTCTAACGAAACCAACAAAAGAGTCCCCTTTCTGGAAAATGATTTCCCTCATTTTCACAAGAACAGATTTAACAAAGAACATAAATGTGTTGTTAAAATTCAGCCAAAAGTAGTTGGTTGCACCCATGGATGTGAATTGTGGCCAATGGGTTTGAGTTTTAAATTTGTCAATCTTGCCTCACCTAAAACACAATTAAGCCGAAATCCAACAAGAAATTGCCAAGACATAAAGTCAAGAGTTTAGTCCTGGTCACCCCCTATTATTGTAGAAAAGCAGGCTGTACATTGTCTGTATCTCGCCTCGCTCTCTTCTTGTCAGTTGTTTATTTATTTTAGATTATTAAACTAGAGGTTAACTGAAAGAATCGTTGTGTATGACAATTGACAAGGTAATCAATAAGAGCATACAGGACAGTCTATGCAATCTGTCATATAAGACAACCTACAAAACAAAGGAAATAAAATGAAGGCAACAAATCCATCCAGTTTATCTGCATATGAAAATTAGCATACATGAGCAGAGCAACAGAGAACAGCCATGAACACAATCCTACCCAGCATACCATGGGCAAAGATTATTCCCACCGACAAAATACAGAATAGGACCTCAAGAACCTACCATGCTAAAAAAATTTGGCTATCATGTTTTAAGAGAAATGAAGGCATTAAAATGATTAAGGGGGAAGGGGTGTTTTGGCATGAATTGCTGGCTTCAACTAAGAAAGACAGAGTTGTGTATCAGCTCTGCTTGTTTTCTCTTTATGTATTTCTACATTCCTTCTGTTTTTTATCTAGTGAGCAGTGTTTTCCCTTGAAAGTATTGCTTCTATATTATTAATACCAATTCAAAAAAGCAAAACGATTCACAGTGTATACATTATATGATTTATATTCCCACATCAAATGTAGCAATTTCCACCATTTTATGAAAGAAACTTACGCAATTTCTACTATTTTAGTGAGGCCAAAAACACGGGGATCTGTTGGAGACTGTAGTTCTGATAAGGAAACTTTACAAAGAGCTTTCACAAAGGCCACTATTGCTTCACCATTCAACCGTTGACTATGAGCAAACACATGATTCAATTCAAAGTTGCCAATCTGGTCCAGCAGATTCAAGTTTGAAATGAAATTTTGAATCTGTTCTGGTGTTACCAGTGCAGAAGCACTGACTCCAACACTTGTGCTGTCATATGAACTACCACGAACAACAGCAACCATGGCCGGATTCTGGAGAGTTCCTTTCTTAAAAGAAGAGAAACCTAATGTCTTCGGAGCTTTTTCTTCTGTTTCAAAATTAGATGAAGTGAAGAAGGTTGCATCACTATGGGCACCCTCACCTAACAATTGCAAATGCTCAACTCGGGAGAGGCAAGTTAATATGTGTTCCCATGCTTCATGCAGATAATCCCCATCTTCAATGGCAATTGATATTATTGCCTGCAGAACATTAAGATGCAGAAGATATTAAAGTTACACATGGTAAATCCAAAAGATGAAGTATCTCTCACATTCTATTTTCCATAAAAAGATTAGTCAAATCAAAGGGACCCAACCATCACCATTTTCCTCATAGATGCAGAATATCATCAGGAAGATGCTAAAATATGATGTCCAAAAAAAGATATTGTTGTTATACATGAGGAAGGAGAATACAAATAAAGTGATGGCCAAATTAAAAGCAATTACCTTGACAGCATCAACATTTTTCTGTTTCATATCTGCAGCACAGTGCAGATAAGTAAATTTAGCAACTGATGTAACAAAGGCATCTCTTTGAGTCTGCATTCCCATCATGGCAGTAATATGCACAGCATGTCGGAATCCCTGTAAGCATTGAGTAGTAGCTAGCTTGTCATCACTCTGGTCAAGTGTTACACTAAATGCAGCCAGCATAGGCCCCCAACAGACTTCCACCATAAACCTCAAGATGGCAACATCCGTGACAACATGATAAGCTGATCTGCAAATAAACAGTAAATATAAATGACTAACAATGGAAATGCATGGAATACACATCACATCACTTATTCCATATGTTTCTACAGGGAAAAAAACCAAAGTTAGCATAGACAAAAACAGAACACATTCAAGACAGTGTGTGTCTAGTAGAGCTAGCTTTACACTTGGACCAAAACCGGAAGGAAAAAGAAATTACAAAGTCTGAACATCGGTATGTCTTAGCTTACTCTGATTTTCCTGAATTTGATTTAAACTGCTCTTGTATGTGCCGAATGAGAAGCCCATTTGCACCCACTGCTTTTTCCTCATTCTGTTTCCAGTTTACAAGATTGAGAATACCATCCAGTCCCAACAATCTATTGAAGCTATTTGCCTGTTTACTCTGAGGTGCAGAGGAATCAGCATTCATTTTGATTTCGTTCTTAACAATTTGTTCGTAAAGGGAACCAAGATATTCTTCTGGTAAATCTTTTCCATCATCTATTCCTCGATTATTTCGGATAAAATCAGCCTTTGTCATCTGGAAGGTAATCAATACATAATAACAAAAAATCAACGTCAAAATCATACTCACCATTGTAGGATCACAAACTAGGCAACAGATCATACAATGTAAATTGTGTAGAAGAATTATAAGCAATCAAATTTAGTCAAGAGTTATTCATAAATTGAAGCTACATATAATTGCTCAACTCATCATGTTCCATGAATTCCTGAACATAAACGCCAGAATTCACCATAATTACCACCCACCTAAATAAGAATGGAAAAGAAATGGCAAGAAACCGTTGTGTTTTCAAAGTTGTATTCAGAATTAATACATATACATCTCATTGCATTCAGAGGATAATGTTCCATGGAAAACTTATTAAATTCAATATTCATCAGTAAAATAATTTTAAAAAGGATGGTTTGGGATTAAATTATCAAACCCACAATGGACACAAGATATGTAACAAATTTGGTTCTCTGTGACTCTCTGTTGAGCCAAGACAAAATAAAAGATTCAGCAAGGCCAAACCTTATCTTTCACCATATTATTATGAGCATCTGTGTTAAGCATTATCACAGAGTAAGCAAGAACGTAAGCAGTATCTGCACTGCTAAACGAACTAGGGCTGCATTTACAATAGCGCTCGGCAAACTTCTCCATGATGCGATCAATTTTCTGTGCCTCACCGGGAAGTCTGAAGCCCCTAAGGAAAAACCGTATAGCTTCACCAAAATCCATCCCATTGAAGTTAAAAGAATCTACATAAGCATGCATTACTTTTAGACAAAACTCCTCTCTTTCTCCCAAATAGTCCCCAATCTTGGTCTCATCAAGGCCAGCAGTATTCTTCAGGAAAAAAGCCACTTCTTCAGGTGAGCGACCAATCTTTTTGTTGCTTGTCAAAAATTCAATACCCTTGGAAGGTTTTCTATTAAAAAGTGATATACCTTTCTGCATTAACCCAGAAAAAGCATCAGCGCAGAAAATAGTAAATTTTATGTATCAAATCAAGCATGGAGAACTTAACACTATTCAATCATAACCATTAAATTTTCGCAAGAGTACTTGTCATCCTATGAGCCAACCTGAAGTTCAATTTTATATGCCCGGCGCTGCTCTAGTGCAGCAGCATCTGAAAATTCGGAATTTACATCAGGATGTAGCTCATGGTCAGAAGCATTCCCTTCTTCACCATTTAGTGGTAGATGATGCTCTGGTGTTCCATTGCACTCAGAGATTTTTGGTAGATATAAATCTCCTATCCTTGTTTGCTGGTCCATCCAAGCCCCCATTGACTTAGTGATGCTGACCAAGCATTTCACAGATTCATGTCGGAAAGTTATATCCTGCGCTGGAGACAAAGCTGTGGTTGAGCCTGTGGGTGGCCCCAATGCAGTTTTAAGAAGGCCATTGACAATCCTGCAAATATCTGATTGAATTATAAGAGTTTAAATACTAAATAAAGATGCAGAAATTACAAGAATATACATGAATGTTTTCTAGATTCATAATGTGAATCCCAAAAAAGGCTCTAGCTTAAGAAAGAGAGTACTCCAAATATAACATGTAAGCAAACTTCTTAATAAGAATATAATACGTAAGCAAACTTCTTAATAAGAATGCATTTGAACCCTAACAAAATACTTAAGCATGTTAGCAAATGTCTTTAATTGAATAATGACAACTGTTAAGGTTTAACAGCAGCAAAATATTACATAAGCATGATACCTTTCAAATATGTTTGAAGCATCCACGTCACAATCATAATTGACAAAAATGTCAATTATAATTTGAGGATCTTGGGAGATTTTGTCCAACAAGTTGAGGACAGTCATTTTCTGCAAAAAACTGGGCTGAAGGACATTCTCAAGAACCCGGAGAATAAGCATCGGAAAAAACATGCCAATTTCCTTTTTCAATCCTGATCTGAATTTAGATAACAAGTTCATGAAAATTGCACACTGAAGCTGGAAAATGGCCATAGCTGAGAGGGCACTGTTCTTTAATAATGACAGGCAAAGATACTGCTTGATAGCATTTAGAAACCTGCACCATGAAAAGCAAAGATGAGTCTGACAGATACAGGAAAGCATGCCAGTTTAGAATTCGAAGTTAATAGTCATGTAATAGCAGAAGTGGTTGTAATTCAGTAGTTTCAAGATCATCAAATCTCTACAAAAGTGAAAGTCGCAATTTGAAAAAGTCCCCAGACAAGAATTGAACTTCATATGGTTTGAATTATGCAAAGTATAGAAATAACATGATTGTGCTAATGAAGGAGCAATTATAAATGACTAAATGAGTAAGTAGCAACTATGATACCACTTGCCTCTCATTCTCGCGCCACATTGAGCTGCCATTATCCATGACTACCTTAAGGAGTTCCAAGGACAAAATTTTCCCTCTCAAGAGGATACGATCGTCAGGGTGCTGCTGAGATGAGAATTTCATGGACAGTTTGCACAAATTTTTGAAAAGAAGAAAACCATCCTCCCTTATTTTACTTTCCCCAGGTCCTGCTTCGATATGGGAATTGTTGGTGCTTGTTTCATCGGCAGCTTTGGACGATTCGTGTGGAGGTGGCATAGAACATGGCTTGAGAGTAGCACCTTCACCAGCCTCCATTACCTCGGTTATAAAATTTTGGCAGAATTGAATGGAGTTGCCCTCGTTCAGATTCTTATCAGTAAATTCCAACAAGTCACTAACAGATACCTTTTTGAGGGGGATATCCATGCAGTCTTCCTCGACTCTTGCAAAGACAATGGTCATGATCTGGGCAAGAACTGACTTAGCACAGATCTGATTGGTGCCGTTGACACCCCCGAGGTACACGTTATAGCAAGTTCTCACAATCTGAATCAGGCAATCGGCCCGGATCAAAGTGCAAGGGGATCGAACGGCCGAAAGCAAGACTCTGAGCACCCCAAGCTCAATGGCCTCCTCACCAAGGCCGCCGGACTTGCAGATGGCATCAATGATGTTGAAGACCACGCCGGACTGTGAAGCAGCTGAACTATCAATCTCACCGTGGAGGAGGCCGAGAGAGAACAGCTTAAAGGTGCATTCAAGAGCAGGGTCCACAACCTTGGGGTAGGCGGAGTCAAGCGCAAGAATGAGAGGTTGAAGGACATGTTCGGCATCTGTGGAGGGAAGGCCTGAAAGAGGAGATTGGGATTGATTGGTGCCTGAAGTGGTCGATTCGGATTCGGACTCAGACACCGATTCGAGCTTGTCAAGGGTTGATTTGCAGGCCGCGACAAGGTGAGAATGCTTGCGCCACGCGGCGTTCTTTATGATCTTGTCGAGTGATGGACCGAGCACTCGGCCGCACCGTGAAGGACCTCCGAGGGATTGCGATGCCGACATTTTTTTCAGTGATGAAATATATACAACAGGAAATATTCGATCATAGAATTTGCTCGCTCGCACGCATTTACTGATCTGTGTGAATAAGGAACGGAGCTGAATTTTGCTTAAGTCCGTTCAAGGATCCATTCTCTCCTGCGGCTGGAGATTTAAGAATTACAATCCTGCATGAAGCACAATATAAGCATAACTTCGTCATTTCCTGGCTGAGAGCCTCTGACTCCTGAACCTACGTTCGCGTAAGTAGGGAGTTGCCATGTTCCTCTTTTTTTTATCCCCTGCTTTTCAATGTATACTTTTGGGCTCAATGAAGTCCAACCTAGGAAAGATTAGGTCTTTGTTGTTGGGCCTATCCCCTACATGTCCCAAAAAGAACCCCATGCCCTAAAACAGAACGTCCCAAGAAAACAAAAATTGCTTAATACGTTATAATTTATAAGTAATATGGAAGAAAATTGGTTGAGTGATTAGTTCACTCGTCGTTTAAGTAAAGATCGGAAGTTCGAATATTACCTTGTATATGTAATAATCTATTAGCCAACACTAAATTCTTAAATAGAGTTCAGAATTTCGAATTAAGTATTCTACTATAGATACTTGGGTTAAAAAAAAGATGTTGATATATTGATTCAAACCTTACCTAATGGGAATTGTTTTTGAGAAAATTTTGATGGGCTAGATAGAAACTTATAAATTACAATACGTCTTGCCATAACTTTTTATTATTTTAAAAAATATGACAATAATAAAAAAGATAATTTTTTTGTAAGTGAAAAATAATGTTTGTATTTAATAAACAACATGGGTATTAGATGTAAGATTTTGTGATAACATTTTGATAACTACTTAAAAAGTGTATAGAAAATTAAAAAAAATACTATTTCTAGAAATCTCTTTTCATTCTTTAAAATAATTTTTTTGTTATTCACAAAAATTTTTAAAAAAAATTATTTAACGTAAAATTACCAAATTAAAATTCTAACGATAAAATGCCTTATTTTTTTAATTATCCTTGTAAAAAAATCGCCTTAAATTTCGAAATGAGCAGCAGCTTCTAATAGCGAACATGACTGCATGAGTTTAAGATTCAAATTTGTTTGCGATTTTATAACAAAACGTTGAAATTTTTAGGATATAATTGTCCAGGGGTGTTTATGGATCGGATTTGATTAGGGATGGCAATACCACCCGAATCCGTGGGTACTCACTCCGCCCCTATTCGCTCGGGGACCGGGG
>NC_029787.2:134998457-134999600 GCF_000816755.2 Arachis ipaensis | reverse complement strand
AGCGGGTTCTATGCGGCTTGTTGTACGGCGGAGCGGGGTCGGGTAGAGCAAAAACCCGCCCCTACCCGCCCCGTTGCCACCCCTAGATTTGATCCGCATATTCGTGTTGTTTATTCGAATTCGATCCAAAAATTGCGAATATGGACCCGATCCGTAAGGCTATCGAATTGGATCGGATTGGATCCGTAAACTAATAGGATCGGATTGCGGATTTTGTGTATGTATCCGCATATCCGCGTATCTGCAAAAATAAAGAAATAAATAAGTAAATATTCTTTTTATATTTTATTTCAACTAATAATTATAATATATGTTGTATTATTTCAATTTATTATTTAAGAAAATTATGTTTAATATTATTTTAAGAGTAAACATATTTAAAAGAATAGAAAAAAACGAATTTTATTGATATTTTTTTAATAAAAATAAGCTTTTAAAAATATTTTTGTATTATGCGGATATATCTGATATCTGATCCGATCTGCAAATGTGCGGATGGGATCGGATCCAAGCTTAAAAACTGCAAATATTGGATCTGATCTGATCCGATTATTTTAGTGCGGATCAGATAGAAATTTTGACCATATCCAATCCGATTCGCGTTTACCCCTATAATTAGCCTTGTGTTCGGTTGTATTAAATATTTAAAACTATTATATGATATCTATTATCTATTATTTATTTATTATATATTATTCATTTTATAGCTAAAATATATCGCATGTCACTTTTTTATTATAATTGAAATCAAATTTTTCCTTCTAAAATTAAAAAGTTATTTATTTCCTCCTCTTTCTCTCTCTCCTCCTTTCATTTCTTCATCTACTCTATCTCTCTTATATATCATTATCATCGATTAATTATAAATTTAACATCTAAAATATATTATTAATTTTACAACCAAAATGTGTCACATGTCACTTTTTCATTGCAATTAAAATCAAATTTTTTCCACCAAAATTAAAGAGTTATTTCCTCCCCTCTCTCTTTCTCTCTCCCTTTCATTCTTTCACCTAATCTATCTCTCTTATATATCATTATCAATGATTAATTACAAATTTGACAATCAAAATATACAACATGATATTTTCTAATTGTAATTAAAATGAAATTAAAACTAAAATTAAAATATTAAACTTGAAA
>NC_029787.2:134994197-134998327 GCF_000816755.2 Arachis ipaensis | reverse complement strand
TTAATGAGAGAATGTCATGTGACACATTTTAGTTGTTAAATATATATATATATATATATATATATTTAACAACTATAATGTGTCACATGACATTCTCTCATTAAAATTGAAATAAAATATTTTTCTCAAAAAATAAACTCTCTTCTTTTATCTTCTTATCTACCTCTCTCCCTTCTCTATTTCTCTCTTCCCTTCTCACTCTATATAACTCATAATTGTTATGAAATAACTAAATAAATAAATAAGAAATAGGTAACAAATATAAAATAAAGAAATATAAAGAGAGAGAAGAGTATGTCAATAAGAGAGAGAGAGAGAGAATTTTTATTGATTATTCGTGTATATATGGCTTCAGATCATGTCCTATTTATATATGCATAAAGTGTTTATTTTTCAACCTTCATTTAATGTGATTCTCTTGGAAATGGGCATCTACATCCTTCATTCTTATCACAACACTCCCCATTGGATGACCATTTAGGATTATGCCTCGTTAAAACCTTACTAAAGAAAAACCCAATGGAAAAAAACTTTAGTGAAGGAAAAAGAGTACAATATCTTTTGTGATGGGACTGCCTCATTAAAAACCTTGTTAAGAAAAATCCAATGGAAAAAAACCTGACCAAGGAAAAAAGAGTACAGTCTCCCCCTCTTGTCGACATCATTTAATGTCTCGAAATCGGTGCATCCCAATCTGATGTACCAATCTTTCAAAAGAGGATTTTGGGATTGACTTTGTAAATAAATCTGTCAGATTATCACTTGAGCGGATCTGTTAGACATCAATTGTCCCTTGATTTTGAAGATCATGAGTGAAGAAGAATTTGGGAGAAATATGCTTTGTTCTATCGCCTTTGATATATCCGCCCTTAAGTTGAGTAATGCATGCTGTATTATCTTTAAATAGGATAGTTGGAGTTATCTTCTAATCAATCAATTCACATGATGACATAATATATTGAATCAAATTCCTGAGCCAAAAACACTCGCGACTAGCTTCATGTATCGCGAGTATTTCAGCATGATTAGAGGAGGTTGCTGCTATCATTTGTTTCGTGAACCTCCATGATATAGCTGTATCACCATATGTGAAAAGATATCATGTTTGAGATCTCCCTTTATGTGGATCAGACAAGTATCCAGCATCTGCATAGCCAACTAATTGTGACTTGGATTCATATGGATAATACAATCCCATGTCTACCGTTCCTCGAAGATATCGAAAGATTTGTTTAATTTCATACCAATGTCTTCTGGTTGGATAGGAACTATATCTTACTAGTAAATTAACAACAAATGATATATCGGGACGTGTATTATTAGCAAGATACATTAGTGCTCCAATGACACTAAGATATGGTACTTCAAGACCAAGGATATCTTCATTTTCTTCCTTATGATAGAATTGATCCTTATTCACATCCAAAGATCTTACGATCATTAGGGTACTTAATGGATGTGACATATCCATATAAAATCTCTTCAAGATCTTTTCTGTGTATGTTGTTTGATGAATGAATATTCCATTTGTTGTGTGCTCGATCTGCAGGTCGAGACAGAATTTAGTTTTTCCAAGATCTTTCATCTCAAACTCTTCTTTTAGAGCTTTTATAGTTGTTGGAATCTCTTCAGGAGTTCTAATGATATTTAAATCATCAACGTACACAGCAATTATAATGAATCCAGATGTAGATTTTTTTATGAAAACACATGGGCAGATATTATCATTCTTAAATCCGTTTTTGGTCAGATACTCAATAAGACGATTATACCACATTCGTCTAGATTGCTTTAGACCATATAAAGATCTTTGCAATTTAACTGAGTATAATCCCTGCGAATATTCATTGAATGGTTTAGATATCTTCAATCCTTCAGGGACTTTCATATAGATATCACGATCTAATGAGCCGTATAAGTAAGATGTTACCACATCCATTAAATGCATATGTAGTTTATGATATGCGGATAAACTGACCAAATAACACAATATTATCGCATCCACTACAGGGGAATACATTTCTTCATAATCTATACCGGACCTTTGTGAAAAATCTTGTGCCACGAGCCGAGCTTTGTGGCGTACAACTTCATTTTTCTCATTTCGTTTGCTCACAAATACCCATCGGTATCCAACAGTTTTACATCTTCTGGTGTAAGGACTCGACATTCTTCGACTGATTTTGGCTCAAGATCCTTACTTTCATGCATGATATTTAATGCCACATTATATGCAAATATTTCATTGACATTTGTCTTATTTTGGTCCTATTTCTCTCCTGTAAAGACATAATTTATTGAGATCTCGTCAATTTTACAATTTTCAGGTACCTGAACATCTTCTGTCATTAAAACTATATCAGAATTTTGGACAACTACAGGTGTCTCTACTATGTCTTTTTCAACAAGAATCGTATTTACGTCTTCTTTTTCGAGAATTTTTGTCTTTGGAACCGACAGGCTTACCACGCTTCTGGCGTGAATTTGCTTCAGTGGCTACTTGTCGTACTGGGACATCAATTCGAATTGGGGCATTTTCCGCTGGTATATAAGATTTGGTTATCCTCTTTGTATCGGAAAATGCATCAGGCAATTAAATAAGCACGCATGTGACCATCTCGAAGATGCGTCTATTAGGACCATAAAATATCTAAAAGATGCACATGGTGGATGAATAGGTCTACATATATCGCCTTGAATCCTTTCTAAGAATTCAGGGGGCTCAAATCCAATCTTTACTAGTAATGGCCTTTAAATTAACTTTCCTTAAGAACATGCAGCACAACAAAATTCACTAATTTTAAGAATTTTCTGATTCTTTAGTGAATGTCCATGTGAGTTTTCAATAATTCTCCGCATCATGATTGTTCCGGAATGACCCAATCGGTCATGCTAAGTTATGAATTCATTTGGGCTAGTAAACTTCTGGTTTACAATGGCATGTGATTCAATTGCACTAATCTTGGTATAATACAACCCAGATGAAAGTGATGGTAACTTTTCAATAGTATTAACATATTCTTCTTTTGGCACAAGATGAGTAAAATATATATTACTTTTGAAAATGGTGTGCGAACTTGCACTATCCGCAAGGCAAACATCTTCACTATATGTCCTTGTCCTTCTCTTCAAAGACAAATAATAATAGAATGAGTAGAAATGTTTGCTCAGTAAAATTATTTCCTTGATTGAAAATATTTTTCTAAACAATATAGTATATACTAAAAATTTTATTATTATTAGCACACTCAGTAATTTTAAAATTCAAATGCATAAAACTTAACAAGAAGTTTCTTATATTATTTATTCACATGAATACTTAACATATTAGGCTTGAAGAAGTATCACCGTCTTTTGATGATTGTACCTTTCTTCAAGGTCTTTCTACAGATCTACAGGATCTTTTAATGTGAAATATTCATTTTTCAATCATACGTCAAAGATGACATCGAAGGAAAATCATGACTTTGGCTTTATAGTATCTTCAAAATCCATTGAATTAAGATGGATTTTAGCATCAAATACCCATGATAAATAATTGTTTCCAGATATATCAAGAGCATTAGATTCAAGATGAGAGAGTTTCGACATAATAAAAATTTGTTACCTGGAGTTTTCTAAAATTTGGTTAGAGATAACATGTTATGAAATAACTAAATAAATAAATAAATAAGAGGTAACAAATATAAAATAAAAAAATATAAAGAGAGAGAAAAGAGTGTGTCAGTTAGTCAGTATAAGAGAGAGAGAAAATTTTATTGATTGTTCATATATATATGACGTCAGATCACGCCCTATTTATACATGCATGAAGTATTTATTTTTCAACCTTCATTTAATGTGATTCTCTTAGAAATGGGCATTCACATCCTTCATTCTTATCACAACAATAATTTATATTTTATATTTTTAATTTGACAAACTAAAATATATCACGAATTATTCTTTTATTACAATTAAAATAAAACATTTTTTTCCAAAATTAACAAACTCTCTCCCTCTCCATTTTCTTCTTTGTTTTTCTCTCTCTTTTAATTTCTCTCTCATTCTTTATCTCTCTACAATTTTATTCTACAAAAAATAAAATTAATAAAATAATATAATTCAAATAAATTCATACAAATATAAAG
>NC_029787.2:134987589-134993995 GCF_000816755.2 Arachis ipaensis | reverse complement strand
TTAACACTGATCAAATTTAAAAATATATACATTAAATTCTTTCAAGTTTTAGATAATGAATGTTAAAATTAATTATTAGTAAAAATTAAACTCTTTCACATGAATAGAATAACTAAAAAACTTATTATTTTATTTTTTTTAATCTACGGAGACTATAGACTTCTTAACCGACAAGGACTTTTGCCTCCTACGACTTTTATGTAAAAGTAATTACAAAAGATTTATAATCCCATAATGTTATTACGGACAAATACACTAGTTTAACACATTTTCTGCGCCAATCACACTCTAGACAAATTGTGACACTTCACACAAACATAGTCTCTTATAACAAACAGAAAAAAGAGGCAAAGCAAAAAATTGGAAAAAGAGTGAGTAAATACTGTTAGTGTCGGATGCAAAATATGCACAATCAAAATCTCCAAGATCATTGTTCATTAGTGCTATAATCCCCAAAGAATCAAATATAAATCCCAATATGATTTTACTTTATTATTCATTGATGCCACCTTAAAAATCACATGAAAAACTAATATGTCACTTAACATGATATGTCATATAAAACACGATGGAGTAGAAAGTTAACATCTATTTTGCAACTTTATAAACTAAAAAGTTATTCACAATTTCAAAGGCCAAATGACTTATGTGTGCGACCTCAAGAAAAGTCATGACTTACTTTAAAATATTAGCTGAGCGCACGCCTGGTGGCCAAAGCACTGCAATTAACAAGAACAAATAATTACTTAGAAACATAACACAGACACAACAGGACAGAGAAAATTGGTAATCCCCTCCTTCACCCCCAAAAAGGTTGAAATTAAGAGTTACCCCTCATATTTCTTATAAATTTTTCTACTTAAATACTTGATGTTGAATAATAAAGTCTCCCAAAGAAGCTTCCACACCTATTACTGTCCCTTTCAGTTCTATCCATACCATCCTAGATTTTCAATTGGATTTACCGACTTTAGTCTGTTTCATCTTTCCTCTTTAAGGGGTGCATATCTGCATTTGTATCTGAAATCTACATTTTGAAGCAATTAATGCCAGGAAGCATCAAATGCAATGAAATTGGATGTCATCCTTGAAACTTTGCTCAATAATGCTTTTGTTTCATTTAATTTTTCTAAATTAGATTTTGTGATTTCCAATGAGTTTTGACCTTTGAGTATGATGGCAGAGTAACAAACCTGTATGTTAGACTGATACTGTCAGGATCCAATATGCCAACTGGGTATGCTCTTCCATGGATATTGCTCACTACAGGAACTTGGTTGACTCCATATTTGTTCATAGTCATTTGAGCATAACTAAGTTCCATGTCTGGAGTAGCTGTCCATGGTATACTACATACTCCGCCATTTAATAGGCATAATTCAGAAACTAAAAGCTCCTGTAAGAGGAAGAACCAATCAGTCAAATTCATGATGGAACAAAGCAATTTAGTTCAACACTAGTTTTAGCAGTATCTTTATTTAGGTAGCTACCCCCCTCCCATCGAAAAGAAAAAAGAAAAATAAAAGTAACTTAATTCAACACTTGCACATTTGTTACTCTTTAAGATTTCAAACCTTACTGTAGCCTCTGCTTAAGCACTTGAATCTAACACAACTTCATGTCCAACACTAGACTTCTGAGTGTGAAGTTTGTATGATCGGACATCTGTAGATGGTCCAACAATAACCACAAATAGGATTTGTACCACCTTGAAAAATGAGTGAGCCTAACTTCATCCCAAAACTAGTTTCTGGACGAGAATTGCCAAGATGCTTATATAGGTTACCTTAACTATATCCTTAGATAATGTGAGACTCTAACCAATACCATATCTTTTACTAATGAATATGTCAAACACAAAAAGGATAGAAAGAAAAGAAAAGAAAAGAGAAAAAGACATATTTCCTAATCGGCTAACTTATGCATTTACATTACATGTATAGAGAACAATCATTTGTTATTTCTCCACCTAAGAACATGTTAGCATTCAAATCATTGTGTAGATAAATGCGTAAAAATGTGCAGTATTTCCCCTGTTATGTATAATCGGAAGTGACAAGGTAATGCAATTGATGATATTTTTGCAAGAGCAAGAGTTTCCCCAACTGATTTTTACTTCACCATAAAGTGGCTATATATTATGTCATCATCAAATAAAATATATTAAGTCTCCACATCCACTCGAGGTTCAAAGTCTTGTACCTTAGGCCTTTTGCTTCTGGCTGATGCAAATTTTCCGTACTCTTGAATGTCTTTAAGTGTCAAAAAACCAATCAAAGTATCATCAGTGTCAATAATTACAGCACAGGACTCTTTCTCAGCAAGCATGAGGTCTATTACATCAGTAAGCAGGGTGCACATCGAGACCTTCAGATATTTCGTATTCATGGCTTCTGAAACAAGTGTTCTCATGGAATATGTTGTTTTAACATCATCATTGTCTAAACAAAGTGAGCTTTCCACCTGACACAAATTGCTTGAAAATGGCACAACTCCCCCAAAGTTATTACCGGTAGATGATTCTTGACTGCCATCTCCCCTCTTTGTCTGTACAGATGATATCCATGAAGACAAGCCCACTGCTCCAAGTAGAGGTAAAACAATCCGATAGTCCTGTGTCAATTCAAACAGAAGTAAAACTGCAGTAAGAGGCACTTGACAAACTCCAGCAAGAGTCGCAGCCATTCCAACCTGCAAAGGAAGTTCTATGTGATATATATATATGAAAAGAAACTTCATTACAGAACGACACACAGGTAAAAAAGGCTGGAATGGAATAGAGCACAAGTACAAAAGGATATAAAAGTACAAGGGTTTAGCTAACATGTGCCGTTATTAACAAAAGTTTTTAAATCTTTTAGTTTAATAAATGCACAACAAATGCATTGGAAACTTAAATTTTGTTACTTATTCTATAGAAAAATATAAAAAGGAGAAAAAACAGAGGCAAAGAATGGAAACAACAAACAAAACTAGTCAGCAATAAAGAATTAAATATTTAAAGGGGAACCTACATGTTATCATTTACTGCAGTTTAAAGTTTAAACAAAGAGTAACCTTTCATTTCCAATCACTCTTCTTTATTTTCCTCAATCAAAATACAGCCCAAGCTTTGAAAGTGAAATTGCACAGTAAGTTTATTGCACAATATGCTTCCAACTTTTTGTTACAATTCATTAAGTCAGATTCTACTGTGATAAGATGAAAAGGACTAAAGAGAAAGGCCTTAAACATCAAATTGGTAAACAGTATGCTACATATCAAGATCTAAAATTTTGAACCATGATTATTTGCATAGTTTCTCTTGGAAAAGGCTTATTTGTCCATCCATGAATGGAAGTCATCCCGGAAAGGTCAAATTAACCTCACCAATCAAAGAGAAGCAAAAATGATTATGTCAAATGTAAAATACCTGAAGTCAAAATTTATACAGCCACATAATAAAGAATGGTACCAGGCCATAAGCTTGTGGTGATGCCACTTCCAATACAGAGAGATTAATCGTAGGATAGAACTCAGCAACAGCCAAACCAATGAATTTCCCATAAGCCATCCCAGTAGCTGCACCAATAAAGAGAGATGGAGCATAATACCCTCCCACTAGTCCAGACGCCCGGCACAAAGAAGTTGCAATTATCTTAATGGCTACTAGCTGAAGCAGAAGGTCAGTGGAAAGACCTTTCACAAATGGCCGAGATTCCAACAAGATGTCAACATTCTCAAAACCCCAGTAGAGGATTTCAGGATATACCAATGCTATCAACCCCACTGATAAACCTCCTAACACAGGGAATGAAGCTCGTGGGATGCCAGTAGCCTTGTGAATATTGTCAACATTATTCAACATATATGATGTACACCAAGACAGAGCCAACGACACAAGACCACATAAAATACCCAGCAGTAGATACAGCGGGAGCTCTGAAAATCAATTGAATACTAGCACAGTAAAACTTACTGATCAGATTGAAAAAAGGCAAGAATTTGTCCCAAAGGAATAATTTTTTGTTCTTGAAATTTGAATCACCACCTCAACAGAATATAATACCAGGTTGCTGTTTAACAAAGACAAGCCTACAGATACTTTGCCATATAATGTCAAATCAGAATAACTTTAGCCATATTTGACAGAAAAGATTTAGAAATTCAAAACCTTGCAAACAATATGATAATGCCATTATTTACTAATCTGTTTCCGATGGTCAATCAGGAGGTTCTTCAATCTACAGTAGGGATGCTGTGTATCCATGTATTGTAGATTTAAAAGCAGTCAAATTGTTTGTTTGCCACCAGTACTGAAAATTCTTGAAGCACTTAGAACAAAGTATCAAAGTAGAGCTATGTTGGCAATAAAGGATGTTCAGGAGTCATAAAAGGTCAAAGAGGAGCTATGAAGAAGCTTTAGTTGTAGTATTAACAACCTAACATGCCCAGCAATAGAAGATATCAAAGATGATAACAGTAGTGGCAGTATGGCAGGATAAGCATAGTTAGAATCGCTATCAATTTGTTTTGATAAAAATCCAACCACATAGTATGAACTGCTATAGTATGATGAAAAACTTATGCTCAGGCAGCTCATTGGTTCTATAAGGCATCCGAATACTATAGCTTGCGTGCATTTTGTGTCAGGAGAGTGGAAAAGGGACTAGCCGGATAGGGATGTTGAGGTATTATTAGAGTTACTAGATTTAACAAAATTTGCTAGCCAATATCCAGGTAGAGCAATTCTGACTTGTTTGTCCTAGGTTGGGCAGTTACAAGCTTAGTCATAGAGATCAGTAAAACATATTCAAACCAAAATAGTAAAACAAGAACTTTTTACATAAATGAGCATACTTCACCAATATAATTCTTTGATTCTTAATCGTTCTTCATGCATTTATATGCTTCCTTTGATATTTGACAGTGGCAACAAGCACTGAATGTATCAGACTGTGTAAGATCTCAAAACAAAAACAATGCTTTCGATGGCTTACCACCAGGAGAACGGAAATCATATTCTGGAACTTTAAAGGCTGGTTCAGAGCCAAGGCCAATCTCCGAAACTACGGAAGCTATTACAGCGCTTAGTATCACCATAGAAGTAGTATTTGTAAGAGGCAAAGTTGCATCAGCAGATGATGGCCACAAGACAGACTCAACCGCAAAAAAACAACCAGCAACAGCAGCATTGAAACCTGGACAAATGAAACGATAAGTAAAGAGAATAACTCAAGCTCACAAATTCATAATAGTCAGTCACTAACAGGTACCAAGCTCACATACATACCAGAGGAGAGACCTGCAGCAGATCCGGCAGCCAGAAGCGAGAGCATTCTGGCAGAATTCTTGTCAAAGAAAGAACCAACACCTTTGGCAATGGAAGTACCAATCTCGACGCTGGGACCCTCAGGACCAAGGGAATTACCAGTGCCTAAGGTAATAGAAGCCGCCAAGGCCTTTAAGAAAGGGCGGGAAGCAGACACGAATGGGTCTTGGTTTTGCTCTTGCTCGACCGCAGAATCACGAAGGAGGTTCAACACGGCCACAAGCACGCCTCCGAAAGCTGGAACCAGTATCACTCTTGTCCATGTTGCCTCAATAGGCTCTTCTCTCAACCACGAGGCGCCTCGAGAGGGAATCCCATCCCAGCACAAATCACGAATTTCATGGACCTTCGTCAAATTTTAGTCCTATGCATTCATTATTTATGGTTTCGTTTGCTTTGGTTTGTTTAGGGTATTAAATAATAAATAGCATTTGCATTCGCATATAATAATGATAAAATTGGGAGTATAGTCAGTTAGCTCATAGCTGGCTAGCGTACTCACAGCGTTATTGAAAAACACGACAGCGAGGCCGGTGAGGAGACCAACCAAGCATGAAGATATTATTCCTGAATTTTGAATCCTTCTGGGGAGGAAGAGGAGATTTCGCTCTAGTTCCACTTCTTGGGAAGCAGAAGCTCCTTCACCTTCACCTGCACCTTCAACTTGTGTTTTTTTGCTATTTTCAGGTTTTGGCACACAAAGCAGAGGCCTGGGACCCCTTCCGGCATTCGTGAAGTACTGCCACCGACGACTCTTATCCGTACATGGAAAGGCGGAAGAAAGGGGGATCAATGAGCGACTTACTGTAACTGCCTGTGCCTGCTTAGATTTAACACACAGAGAAGCGAGGATCAGATGATATGGAGTAACCCCCGTTGCGCATCCTGAGCCTACCATTTCTGACGCTCGATATTGCAGCTTCGTCCCACGCGACGCCGCGCTACCATAATTGACATGTCAGTCATGTAATATAACAAAAATGCTCCAAACTTTATTATTTTTTGTTATAATTTTTAGTCATTAATTTAATTTTTTAAGAAGTAGCATCTAGAAAAAAAAGACAGAAACTAGAAATAAAGGCTTATAAATCTCTA
>NC_029787.2:134986063-134987570 GCF_000816755.2 Arachis ipaensis | reverse complement strand
TTCTAAATCTCTATATTATATTTTTGTATAAAATAAAATTTACGTCTTAATATTTTATTTAATTTAAAAAAATAAAACTTAAATAAATAAAATAACTAAAACATCTTTATTAATTAAAAAAACTAAATAAAATCTTATTGTATTTTTATTTTTCTTTTTCTCCTTTTTCCTTTCTCCTTCCTCTATCCCTATGTTCACTTTTTCTTTCTTTTGCGCTCTCTTTGCCTCTCCTCTCATCTTTGTTCTCTTCTTTTCTCGGCAACGACGACAATATTTATCATCATCATGCCATGCCGCTTCTGTTAAGACCGTATCGTACTAGTTTCACACCTTTCTAATTCTGCACCAGACGTAAACTAAAATTTTGTAACATTTTATTTCTAAAATACCCTCCTTCAAAATTTCATATTTCAATTCTATCCTTCATCTCCAATCCCACCCCACCTCTCACTCTACCAACATAATTAGTGCCGCATAGATCATATTCAATAACAACAATCTCATAACAACATATGGAATTTCATACCAACAACAACAATAATACTAAAAATAACAATATCATAACTTCAACAATCTCATAACACAAGAAGATTTTAAAATGAATAGAAAAGAGAATAATGGAGATGACATGAAACTGAAACTAAGGTGGCACGACGAACTCGAAAATGGCAGTACGACTTGAACAGAGGCGACACGGCTTGTGTCCCCACTTTTTGAAAGTACGAAAGAACTGAAATTTTGTGTTTTGTGTTTGAAATTTTAGTTCCAAATCACCATATAATATTGAGTCTCAATCCCTCAAGTCTCTCAGGTAGCGTTTGGTGAAGAGACATAGACAGAAAGATTGAGACTGAAAGACAGAGATTAAGAGACAGAGATTGAAATAAATCTCAATATTCTGTTTGGTGCAAAGTGGGAGACAGAAATTGAAACAAGAATGAAACTCTAATTTAATTTGTATAAAGGGTAAAATTGGAATTAATTAATTGAAATGAGGATATTTTAGGTATAAAATGTTATTAAAGTTTCAGTCTCCATCTCTAAAATTTTTAGTCCCCTGTGTCCCTACTTTTTGGAGGTACTGAAATTTTAGGGACAGAGACAGAAATTTTAGTACCAGTCTCTGAACCAACAAACAAGATATTGAGTCTCAGTCTCCCAGTCTCTGTCTCAATACCTCAAAATAAACGCTACCTCAGTGTCTCCATGTCAGTCCTCCAGTCTCAATCACAGTCTTAGTTACCAAACGCTATCTTAGTTTTAGGGATGGCAAAACTCTTCGAAATATGGGGATCTCCGCAGGGACCGCTCTAAATAGGAACCCAAAGACAAAAAAAAAATCTGCAAAAATAGAGATGGGGTTAAATTTTTCTGAAGCGGGCATGGGAATTCACAGCAAAGATCCCCATAATCCCCAAATTACTAAATTTGTTTAAATATCCTTAATAATTTATTTTTAATATATATTTTTTAGTAATTTCACGTAATAATATATATATATATATAT
>NC_029787.2:134976694-134986045 GCF_000816755.2 Arachis ipaensis | reverse complement strand
AATATAAAATATAAAAAGATGAAAAATGGGATCCTCAGAGGGAATGGAGATAGGGTACTATTCACCCACAGCGAAAATCGAAGCAAGAATGGGAAGCAAATCTATGGGCGGAGACGGGGAGCAGGGAGGCATACCCGCCCCCGCCCTACCCCGTTGTCATCCCTACTTAGTTTAGTAATTCAACAACATACTTTTACCCCATACTTTTAAACAAACGCTACCTTAGTTTAATAATTCAACAACATATTATTATCTCATATTTTTAAACATTGATAACTAACTAACGGTTAAAAATAATAAATTTTGGTTATCAAAAGCCAACTTTAATATAATTATTTTAAAAAGAATAAATTTTACCAAATTGATCCAAAAAAAATTTCATTACTTAAGAAAAACACACACATATCATTCAAAATTATAGTGTTATATAGCGGGATTTTTTTATTTAAACTCATTAACTCAGTAATTTTAATGTGTGTAAAAATTAGAAAACATTAAATTTTTATATATTTTTAGTCAATTTTGTAGAGTAATTTTATACCGTTGAAATTAGTTTTTGGATTATTGAAAGATTATAGTTTTTAAATTTTTATAGATAAAAAATAGTTTTTTTTAGGATAAATTTACATAGTTAAATAAACACAAGCCAATATTACCCAAATACATCAAATAAAAAATATATATGAGTTTGTTTTTATTCTATATAAATCATTATAGGGTCATTAGGGGGTAGCGGTTTATTAACCAAAAAAATTAACTAGTTAACCGTGATATGATTTCTCGAGGTTTATGCACAAAACCTAATCCTTAAACTGCTCTTATGATAATTTTTTGTCAGGAATAAATAGTACAAAATGAGTAAGGCACTCGCTAACCAGCTCGCCATCAGTAGACAACCTCAACTAATACGTCATGTCTTGTAGCATAATTATGTATTCTCCAAATGGCATATGCAAAGTGTGCGTTTTAGGAAAATGGATCCTCTCCATATCTTTTAACACTTGAGAGAATAAAGTGTGATCTCTCTCACCTTTAATTCTATAAGTGGGATAAAAAATAAATAGGAAAGAGAGAGCAATGAAGGGTGAGATTAAACACTGGACACCATCCAGTTTTTTTCCATTGGAGAGTATTCACTCCCGCATTTTAGGGCGCTGTTCATACCCTGACTTAAGACACAAGCCAGGCCCAACCAAGTTAAAAGGCCCAATCTAAAATATTGGCTTTCACCGTTTGTCCGACCTCCTCCAAGAGGTCGGGTTCGACGTAAGCAAGCAACTAATACCTATCCAAACGAGTAATAATCGCCTCCTAAATTCTCTCACTCACTTCTAGAAGAGGGATCTCAACAAATCCTAAGATAGAGGGACGGTTATCCACCATCAGAAGTGGAACTACTTCAACAGTGTTTATTGGCTCATCTCCTATAAATACCCTGACACACTCAGGTACATCTAAGTTCCAATACACTTAAATCTGCTTAACCCTTTGCTGACTTAGACATCGGAGTGTCTTGCAGGTACCCCCACCTATTCAAACGTATTCATATAACTTAGACGGCGGCTTCCGGACGCAAACAAGTCGGAGACCACCATCCTTCAGAATTTGGGCCTTTCCTTCAAGCCCAATCATCCGGTTTCAGGTAACCCATAGAACAAGCGCCACCTCTCAATGAATGTACTGACCAACAGCTCATCCAACCTGAACCTGATTGTTCATCCTCACCAGGTAGTACAACCCGACAGACTCCAAATATGAGATAATCCAGTCATGTAGAAGTATATTATGTTGCCTCCTAACATTATATATGCACCTAGTCAACTGCATCACAAAATAAAAAGTTGACATTAATCATATTTTAATGAAAATTCTAATAACATTAATCAACTAATAAATTTAAATTTTTTTTAAGTTGGTAAATACCATTTAATCTTCAGTAAAATATCCAAATGCAATATCAATAAGCTCACTATTCAACTTCAAATTGTATGAATCAAACTAATAGACAATAAAACTTGCATGTCTAACAAACAATAACATACTACCATCAATTGTACAATCAAATCTACTTCTAATCAATAATAGCACTACTTCTCTTTAAATCTAACAATGAACAAGTTTTTACGTTAACCTCTTCATTGATATTTTCCACAACATAGATAATGCCGTCTAATCAATAGACACGATCTTCTTCTTTATGACCTCACTCGTGTTTTTTTTTTTTTTTCGTCTTGGTGGGAACCTGGCAATCCGACCACACCGAAGAGGAACCAAACCTAATACCCACCCAAATCCGCTCTCCCTAAAAGAAATTATGTCTCCCTATTAGCTTCGATCATTTTTAAATTGTGCCCCCGTACAACTATGCTCAATTCCATTCAATTTTCAATATGTGCTTCCCGCATCAACTACGCTCACTCCCCAAATTCTTTCACTCTCTCTCTATAGCTGATTCTGAAATGGTACCAATGGTGAATCATTGCTACTTTGGCTACTCACTCGTGTTTGATTCTTGATGTTTTCTAAAAAATTTTCAAATTCAAACTTTGAAAATGGCCCAAATGAATAGTTTGTGGCCAACTATGACGATTTATATAGCATCTTTCAAGTAATTCACTACAATCCGTCGTAGTTTCTTCACGGTTATTTTTTTTCCATAAACCGCAATTGATGCTTGTGGATTTTGGCCCTAGTTTTCTTCATGATCCGCGATATCATGTAGCGGTTTTTGTCTTTAGTGTTTTGTTCGTAAACCGCTATATTTTGTAGCAATTTATTATTTGTTTCGTTCTTCACATAAACCACGATACACATAAACCATGATAGCCTATATTTATTTATGTGTATTTTCAAAAAATTTTACGCCCTGTAATGGTTTATATAGAATACAAATAAAACTTGAATATAACTATTCTCCATTTATTGTATTTGAGTAATGTTACGTGGGTAACCAGAAGTTAGTAGGTTGGGCTTGTGAAACTGGCCCACACGTTGAGTGGAGGTAGTCTCCGACTAGACTTGCATCTGGGAGCTATCGTCCGAGTTGTGTATGTGAAAGAATGGGGGTGGTACCTGCAAAGACACTCCGATGTCTAAGTTAGCAAATGATTTTAGCAGGTTTTAGAGAGTATTGGAACTTAGAGATCCAATCGCGTATGACCACTCATCCATCTCAACATCTTCATCTCTGTCACACTCAGCTTATGTTCGTGCTCTCCTTTAGCCGCCCAACACTCCGTACCATAAAGCATAGCCGATCTTATAATGGTGCGATAGAATTTACCTTTAAGTTTTAAAGGCACTTTTTTGTCACATATAAAATCAGATACACTCTGCCATTTTGACCAACCTGCTTGGATCCTATGATTTACATCATGTTCAATCTCTCCATTATCCTGTATGATGCACCCAAGATACTTAAAATTTTTAACTTTTCGTAAGATGTTTTCTCCAATCTTCACCTCTATATTAGGGTTTTCCCTTCTTAAACTGAACTTACATTCTATATATTCCGTCTTGCTACGGCTTATGCGTAGACCATACACTTCTAGAGCTTCTCTCCATAACTCCAACTTCTTATTTAGGTCTTCCCTTGACTCTCCCATAAGGACGATATCATCGGCAAAAAGCATGCACCATGGTACAGGCTCTTAGATGTGCTCTGTGAGTACTTCCAAGACTAATGTGAAAAGGTATGGACTTAAGGATGATCCCTGGTGTAATCCTATACCAATAGGAAATTCCTCTGTCACACTACCTTGAGTCTTCACACTAGTTGTGGCCCTATCATACATGTCTTTAATTTCACGAATATATGCAATCCTTACTCTCCTCTTTTCTAAAACCTTATATAAGACCTCCCTTAGTACTCTATCATACGCTTTTTCCAAATCAATAAACACCATATGTAGATCCCTTTTATTACTACGATACCTTTCCATCATCCTTCTTAATAGGTATATCGTTTCAGTGGTAGACCTGCCTGACATAAATCTAAATTGGTTTTTTGTTACTTGTGTCTCTTTTCTCAACCTCCGTTCTATCACCCTTTCCCATAATTTCATGGTATGACAACCAAAAATGTACTAACCAGCAATAATAAGAATTATAATAAATTAGATCAAATAGTCAGCAACAACAACCAAGAATATACTAACTAACCAGCAACAATAAGAATTACAATAAATTAAATAAAAAAAAACAGCAACAACAACCAAGAATGTACTAACCAGCAACAACGAGAATTACAACAAATTTTATTGAACAACAAATTAGATCAAAGAATCAGCAACAACAACCAATAATGTACTAACCAGCAACAACATGCAGCCACAAATTTTACTGAACAATAAATTTTACTGTGACCATCAATAGAACCATCAACAATCACAAATTTGACTGCAAAAAGTGGAGAATGTACTAACCTCCGAAGAAGACATTGTTGAGTTGCAGGAGAAAGCTTCCACTTCTGAAGTTCTGCTATTGCTTGGCGAGGATAGTCTGTTGCGACAGAGACTTGGCGACGGAAAGGACTTCCCGGACTTGGTGACTGCGACGTCCACGACGGAAAAGACTGTTGCGGTTGGGCCTCGCGACGAAGAACGATGCAGGGGAACCGCTTCTTGGATTGTGTGAGAATTGAGAAGGAGGCGGCGAATGAGGGAGGTGCTGCGGATGAAGGAGGGTCGGACTGTCGGAGGGAGGCGGCGAGGCGATATGGATGGAGGAGCCAAGCAGGGGAACAGAAAATGGAGAATTCAGAAGCAAAAAATGAGGGGTTAGGGTTAGGGTTAGGGGAGGCACTGAGAGCGACGCTGAGTGATGTGGGGCTGGGGGGTTGGGGATTTTTGTTGTTAGGCTAAATGTTAAAATGGTTAAAGCATTGAAATGTATGCATATTTTTGGTTTGGTTTCTATCGAGCCAATCGAAAATCGAACTGAACCGATTGGTTTTATCGGAAAAAAAAAAACAAAAAGACCCTAACTTTTTTTTCAAGTCCATTGTTATAATTTTCAGTTTGGTTTTACAGTAATTTTCGATTCAGTTCGATAACTTACACCCCTAAATAAAAGGTCATTGGCTCATTGTAAATCTAAAACCTATCATAGTATGATTTGTATAGTACATCAATAACCATATGTCAGCGTTTTAATCTTTCGGGTACTGATTTGTTCATTACCTCTTTAAAAATACAAAAACAAATAAATAACAAAAATTATATTACATCACTTTTTGTGAATATTTTTTTTACAATATTTATCTTATCTCACTTATTAATTATTTTTAAAAACAAAAGAAGAACGTTTCCTTTACCGGGGAGTGCTAGGGGGATAATGAAAATTTTGAACAATATAAACAACTACCAATTAAATGAAAATACACTACATCCTAATTTAATGTTATTAATTAAATTTACTCTTTTAACCCTATTAATTCACATTATTTGCCCATTGTTAAAAAATCTTGTTTGTTACCTATACTTTTCCTTACCAAAATTGTAATTGTAAATATAACATTTCGCATAAACCAAACCAAAGCAACTAACGAAGAGAGGGGGAGACGGGCGTAAACGTCATTGACCCCACAAACAGAATAAAACAGGCTGTGATGGAGCTGTGAAGGTTACATTTCACCGCTCAAGAGTTGTTATGTATGTTTAATGATTTATTTTCTCCTTGCCACATGATATCCTAGCTAGCTGCTTTGTGCTTTCTCATTAGAGGAATCTGGTTCAATTCAGCGGAATAGGCGTAGGTGGTGGTGGTGGGGGTGGCTTCAGCATTACGTAGTAGAGAGGCACACATACAGAGAGAGATCATGAGCTTCAAAGCGTCGCTTCCAGTGTCGCAGACAAAGTGTAAACTCTTCCATGAAGGATCAGGATCAATTCGCAGACGCCTCTCATCCATGTCACTGAGGATCCAACCCAGCGGCCCAGCTGTTGCATCGTCTTGGTCACTCCCCAGATCCAAGTCGCTCTTGTCGGTGGGTGACTATGCAGGCACCTCCATCAGGAAATGGTGGGAGTGGGGATGGGCTTGGATCCTATCCAGGAAGCCCGTCTTCGCCAGAGATCTTGAGATGAACAAGCAAGAAACCCAGATCCTTGGCTCCCACGATAGGGGCACTTGGAGGCACGTTCTCTATAAGCTCCGCTCTGAGATCCGAAGGCTCGTCGCTTCTGTTTCTGATCCCGTAGGCCTTCCTCAATCTGACAGGTCCCATCATCGTCATTCTGTTGCAACTGCAAGCCCCACAACTCAATCTTCGTAGTTACCTTTATCTTCCATCCGCAACCGGAATCACTCCTGCCTGGTCCACATATACCTATAACCATATATGCCTTCTATCCTTCCAATAAATTAGTCTTTGAAGATCCCTCCATAATTCGAATTACTTTTTGTTTGCCTAGCTTGTGCGATTCCTTTATTTCCTATTCTTCTTGCTGTATGTTATTAATTCTTCTTTCTTTTATCATTCGCTTCATCTATGTATAATAATTCTCTGTTTCTTCATTCTTGTCCGGCCAATATCTGGCTCACACAAAGCTCTGTACCAGATTATATGCATTATATTTATCTGTTGTATAATGGAGTTGTTGAACAAAACTGCAGTTACAGGATTTTTCATTGCAAACTCGTTTCTATCATTCAACCTTAGCTTGCCGGTTTGGTTTCGTCTTTCTCTCCTTTTTCTTTTCTTTTTGGTGTAACCTAGCTAGTTGTTATCTAGTTCTAAAAATATTACTGGCTGGAAAGGGTAAAGGGTTTAGACTTTAGATTAATGGTTTTCTATTTCCGTTTCCCCTAAATATGGGACCGCGTTTCCGATGATTGAAGTCCACCCACGTCCTCTCATGTCTTTTAATTTATTTGTTTACTTTATCGTTTCTGTCGGCGCCTAGAATCCAACAGTTTGAAGTTCTGTACAAATGCATTTCTGTAAATGTCAAATGATAATTAAATTTCTTTTAATCATACATTGATGAGGATATGGATAAATTACATAACCGTGGATACAATTGTATATTGAACAAAAAAATAAACAAAAAGAAAGTACTTATTTCTTGTAAACAATAACTTTATAACAACAACAACTTAGCAATATGATTCAACATTATATTGTTGAGGAGAATATAACTTTAACTTATTCTTTTTAAAAGCAAGTGTTATTAATTATAAAAAAGAAAACAATGATATAGTAAGAATTTAAGAACATATACGTATAAAGTTCATAGTTAAAATGATTTTTGAAAGATCACTTATACATATTAATTTGATTATCAAAATATCAAACATTTTAAATTAGTTTTGGAAAACTATAGATAAACGTTAATAGGGGGATAATGAAAATTTTGAACAATATAAACAACTACCAATTAAATGAAAATACACTACATCCTAATTTAATGTTATTAATTAAATTTACTCTTTTAACCCTATTAATTCACATTATTTGCCCATTGTTAAAAAATCTTGTTTGTTACCTATACTTTTCCTTACCAAAATTGTAATTGTAAATATAACATTTCGCATAAACCAAACCAAAGCAACTAACGAAGAGAGGGGGAGACGGGCGTAAACGTCATTGACCCCACAAACAGAATAAAACAGGCTGTGATGGAGCTGTGAAGGTTACATTTCACCGCTCAAGAGTTGTTATGTATGTTTAATGATTTATTTTCTCCTTGCCACATGATATCCTAGCTAGCTGCTTTGTGCTTTCTCATTAGAGGAATCTGGTTCAATTCAGCGGAATAGGCGTAGGTGGTGGTGGTGGGGGTGGCTTCAGCATTACGTAGTAGAGAGGCACACATACAGAGAGAGATCATGAGCTTCAAAGCGTCGCTTCCAGTGTCGCAGACAAAGTGTAAACTCTTCCATGAAGGATCAGGATCAATTCGCAGACGCCTCTCATCCATGTCACTGAGGATCCAACCCAGCGGCCCAGCTGTTGCATCGTCTTGGTCACTCCCCAGATCCAAGTCGCTCTTGTCGGTGGGTGACTATGCAGGCACCTCCATCAGGAAATGGTGGGAGTGGGGATGGGCTTGGATCCTATCCAGGAAGCCCGTCTTCGCCAGAGATCTTGAGATGAACAAGCAAGAAACCCAGATCCTTGGCTCCCACGATAGGGGCACTTGGAGGCACGTTCTCTATAAGCTCCGCTCTGAGATCCGAAGGCTCGTCGCTTCTGTTTCTGATCCCGTAGGCCTTCCTCAATCTGACAGGTCCCATCATCGTCATTCTGTTGCAACTGCAAGCCCCACAACTCAATCTTCGTAGTTACCTTTATCTTCCATCCGCAACCGGAATCACTCCTGCCTGGTCCACATATACCTATAACCATATATGCCTTCTATCCTTCCAATAAATTAGTCTTTGAAGATCCCTCCATAATTCGAATTACTTTTTGTTTGCCTAGCTTGTGCGATTCCTTTATTTCCTATTCTTCTTGCTGTATGTTATTAATTCTTCTTTCTTTTATCATTCGCTTCATCTATGTATAATAATTCTCTGTTTCTTCATTCTTGTCCGGCCAATATCTGGCTCACACAAAGCTCTGTACCAGATTATATGCATTATATTTATCTGTTGTATAATGGAGTTGTTGAACAAAACTGCAGTTACAGGATTTTTCATTGCAAACTCGTTTCTATCATTCAACCTTAGCTTGCCGGTTTGGTTTCGTCTTTCTCTCCTTTTTCTTTTCTTTTTGGTGTAACCTAGCTAGTTGTTATCTAGTTCTAAAAATATTACTGGCTGGAAAGGGTAAAGGGTTTAGACTTTAGATTAATGGTTTTCTATTTCCGTTTCCCCTAAATATGGGACCGCGTTTCCGATGATTGAAGTCCACCCACGTCCTCTCATGTCTTTTAATTTATTTGTTTACTTTATCGTTTCTGTCGGCGCCTAGAATCCAACAGTTTGAAGTTCTGTACAAATGCATTTCTGTAAATGTCAAATGATAATTAAATTTCTTTTAATCATACATTGATGAGGATATGGATAAATTACATAACCGTGGATACAATTGTATATTGAACAAAAAAATAAACAAAAAGAAAGTACTTATTTCTTGTAAACAATAACTTTATAACAACAACAACTTAGCAATATGATTCAACATTATATTGTTGAGGAGAATATAACTTTAACTTATTCTTTTTAAAAGCAAGTGTTATTAATTATAAAAAAGAAATATAGTAAATAGTAAGAATTTAAGAACATATACGTATAAAGTTCATAGTTAAAATGATTTTTGAAAGATCACTTATACATATTAATTTAAAATATCAAATATCAAACATTTTAAATTAGTTTTGGAAAACTATAGATAAACGTTAAAAA